>NW_028154818.1:40000-82500 GCF_963691815.1 Echiichthys vipera | reverse complement strand
GGGCCCCGCCCACAGCCAGGCGCGGACGGAGCGGGTGCTGCCGGTCCGCGCCGACTACTGCTGCCTGGACAGCAGCTCGGCCAGCAGCAGCCAGACCAGCAGCAAGACGGCGTCCCCCTTCACCCCCGCCTCCTCGGAGCCCGAGCCCGAGCCGAGCCTGGGCGCCGTCAGCCTCACCGTCGACTACAACTTCCCCAAGAAGGCCCTGGTGGTGACCGTGGTCGGGGCCCGGGGCCTGCCCGCCATGGACGAGCAGGCGGGCAGCTCGGACCCGTACGTGAAGATGACCATCCTGCCGGAGAAGAAGCACCGCGTCAAGACCCGCGTGCTGAGGAAGACCCTGGACCCGCTGTTCGACGAGACCTTCACCTTCTACGGCGTGGCCTACAGCTCGCTGCCCGAGCTCACCCTGCACTTCCTGGTGCTCAGCTTCGACCGCTTCGCCCGCGACGACGTCATCGGGGAGGCCGTGGTGCCGCTGAAGGGCGTGGACCCGAGCACGGGCCGAGTCCACCTGAGTCAGCAGATCACCAAGAGGAACATGCAGGTGAGACACGGAACCAGGTTCTGTTCCGTCCCCCCGGAGAGTCTGGGCCTCGGTCCCTGGACCCAGAGAGTTATTAAACATTAGCAGGAAGCTAACGTTAGCCGGCTCAGGTTTCACTGAGCTAACCCTAGCAGGAAGCTAACGTTAGCCGGCTCAGGTTTCACTGAGCTAACCCTAGCAGGAAGCTAACGTTAGCCGGCTTAGCTTTCACTGAGCTAACCCTAGCAGGAAGCTAACATTAGCCGGCTCAGGTTTCACTGAGCTAACCCTAGCAGGAAGCTAACGTTAGCCGGCTTAGCTTTCACTGAGCTAACCCTAGCAGGAAGCTAACATTAGCCGGCTCAGGTTTCACTGAGCTAACCCTAGCAGGAAGCTAACGTTAGCCGGCTTAGCTTTCACTGAGCTAACCCTAGCAGGAAGCTAACGTTAGCCGGCTAGCTGTAACTTAGCTAGCTACATGGATCTGGAGTCGGTTGCTTAGCTGATAAAGTCGTTTACAAACGCCGAGTCAGCAGGAGACGGGATGAATGTTGCTACGTCAGCTAGTTAGCAGTTCATCTGCATTAGCAGCGAGCTAACAGCACTAAATATATTTATATACATATGAATATATTTTTATGTGTTCAGTTTCCTATTTTTTATATTTATAACCTGACACTTTGAAGAGCATCATCACAGGATCAGAAACGTCTCGTGTTTAAGATTTAAAGTTCCTGTGAAAACGATTCAACCTGTGACGTGAGGGCGCACCTGTGACGTGAGCGTGCACCTGTGACGTGAGCGTGCACCTGTGACGTGAGGGCGCACCTGTGACGTGAGGGCGCACCTGTGACGTGAGCGTGCACCTGTGACGTGAGCGTGCACCTGTGACGTGAGGGCGCACCTGTGACGTGAGGGCGCACCTGTGACGTGAGGGCGCACCTGTGACGTGAGGGCGCACCTGTGACGTGAGGGCGCACCTGTGGCGTGATCGTGCACCTGTGACGTGAGCGTGCACCAGTGACGTGAGCGCGCACCTGTGACGCCTGTGTGTGTGTGTGTGTGTGTGTGTGTTTGCAGTGTGCGAGCCGCGGGGAGCTGCTGGCGTCTCTGTCCTATCAGCCCGTGTCTCATCGTCTCAGCGTGGTTGTCCTGAAAGCTCGCCACCTCCCCAAGATGGACATCACCGGCCTGTCAGCAAGTGAGTGTCTCTGCGTCACACCGCGGGGTCCACGGTCCAGGGTCCACAGGGTTCAGGGTCCACAGTTCAGGGTTCAGGGTCCACAGTTCAGGGTTCAGGGTCCACAGGGTTCAGGGTCCACAGTTCAGGGTTCAGGGTCCACAGGGTTCAGGGTTCAGGGTCCACAGTTCAGGGTTCAGGGTCCACAGTTCAGGGTCCACAGGGTTCAGGGTTCAGGGTTCACAGTTCAGGGTCCAGGGTCCACGGTCCAGGGTCCACAGTTCAGGGTTCAGGGTTCACAGTTCAGGGTCCACGGTCCAGGGTCCACAGTTCAGGGTTCAGGGTCCACAGTTCAGGGTTCAGGGTCCACAGTTGAGGATTCACGGTTCAGGGTCCACAGTTCAGGGTCCAGGGTCCACAGTTCAGGGTTCAGGGTCCACAGTTCAGGGTCCACAGTTGAGGGTTCACGGTTCAGGGTCCACGGTTCAGGGTTCACGGTTCAGGGTCCACAGTTCAGGGTCCACAGTTCAGGGTTCAGGGTCCACGGTTCAGGGCCTCAGAATCGCTGGTTCGAGTCCCAGCAGCGGCTCCTTTAAGTGGAGGTGTCTCTGAGCGACAGCTGGAGCTAAATAAAGGAATTGAACGTGTGTGGTTTTGTTCCTGTGGCGTTCGTAACGCTCCGTGTCTCGTCCTCAGATCCGTACGTGAAGGTGAACGTCTTCTACGGGCGCAAGCGCATCGCCAAGAAGAAGACGCACGTGAAGAAGTGCACGCTGAACCCGGTCTTCAACGAGTCCTTCATCTACGACATCCCGCCCGAGCTGCTGCCCGAGATCTCCGTGGAGTTCCTGGTGGTGGACTTCGACAGGACCACCAAGAACGAGGTGCTGGGGCGCCTGCTGCTCGGCCTCCACGGCCCCGCCCCCTCCGGCGCCGCCCACTGGAGGGAGGTCTGCGAAAACCCCCGCAGGCAGATCTCCAAATGGCACAACCTGAGCGAGTACTGAGCGAGGAGACGCGGGCGCCGCCAGGCCAGCGAGCGAGCGAGACACGGACTCAGTGTACACACACACACACACAGACACACACACACGGAGACACACACACACACACACGGAGACACACACACACACACACAGAGACACACACACACACACACGGGTCGTGGTTACACTCTCTTCCGTGGTCGTTCCCGCCTTCCTTCCGTGAATCATCATCATTGGCTCCTGCAGTTCACGTCCTGTGACCAATCACAGCCGCTCGTGTCACGAGGGGGCGGGGCTCATTCAGGAGCTTTTATTTTGAAGGGTTGAACTGAGGCGCCACGAGTGTAACCACGGCAACGGCTCCACGCTCGCTTGCTTCTCAGATCACGAGTCATCGCCTGCTGCGGCGGCGGCGGCGTCCACGGAGCGACTGCAACACGACGACAACAACAACATTAATAAAGAAGAAGAAGAAGAAGAAGAGCCCCTCTGCAGCTCAGCGCATGTGACACAAAATAACGTGAAGAAGAAGAACTGCTGTCGCCATGACGACAGGAGGGACAAGACAATTAACTACACACACACACACACACACACACACACCTGGTCCTGGTCCTGGACCTGGCCCCAGCTCTGGTCCTGGTCCTGGCCACGGTCCCGGCCCTGGTCCTGATCCTGGCCTTGGTCCTGGTCCTGGCCACGGTCCCGGCCCTGGTCCCGGTCCTGGCCCTGGTCCCGGTCCTGGTCCTGGTCCTGGTCCTGGCCCTGGCCCTGGTCCCGGTCCTGGTCCTGGTCCTGAGAGACTCTGTAAAATCCTTGTTTGTAACATGAACATTTTTAATCTCATTTTCTTTTCCTGGACCTGGTCCTGGTCCTGGACCTGGCTCTGGTACTGGTCCCGGTCCTGGCCCTGGCTCTGGCTCTGGTCCTGATCCTGGTCCTGGCTCTTGTCCTGGTCCTGGCCCCGGTCCTGGCTCTGGCCCTGGTCCTGATCCTGGTCCTGGCCCCGGTCCTGGTCCTGATCCTGGCCCCGGTCCTGGTCCTGATCCTGGCCCTGGTCCCGGTCCTGGTCCTGGTCCTGGTCCTGGCCCCGGTCCTGGTCCCGGTCCTGGTCCTGATCCTGGTCCTGGTCCTGGCCCCGGCCCCGGTCCTGATCCTGATCCTGGTCCTGGTCCTGGCCCCGGTCCTGGCCCCGGTCCTGATCCTGGTCCTGGTCCTGGTCCCGGTCCTGGTCCTGGCACTGGCTCTGGCTCTTGTCCTGGTCCCGGTCCTGATCCTGGCTCTGGCTCTGGTCCTGGTCCTGGTCCCGGTCCTGGTCCTGGCCCCGGTCCTGGTCCTGATCCTGGTCCTGGCCCCGGTCCTGGTCCTGGTCCTGGTCCTGGTCTGTAAAACCCTTGTTTGTAACGTGTGACTCTTCTCGGACTGAAGCTGCAGAATAAAAATCGTGTTATCGTTTATTTTTGCAGCTTCAGTCGAATTCATGAAAACGACATTAATATAAATATTAAAAATGTTTCTAAATTATGAAAAATCTAACAAACCAAACGTGTCCGGAGCAAATGCCCACGAGCTAACGAGCTAACGTGTTAACGAGCTAACGAGACGAGCTAACATGTTCACGCGCTAACAAGACGAGCTAACTCATTAACATGTTTACGAGCTAACGTGCTCAAGAGCTAACGAGACGAGCTAACTCATTAACATGTTTACGAGCTAACGTGCTCAAGAGCTAACGAGACGAGCTAACTCATTAACATGTTTACGAGCTAACGTGCTCAAGAGCTAACGAGACGAGCTAACTCATTAACATGTTTACGAGCTAACGTGCTCAAGAGCTAACGAGACGAGCTAACTCATTAACATGTTTACGAGCTAACGTGCTCAAGAGCTAACGAGACGGGCTAACTCATTAACATGTTTACGAGCTAACGTGCTCAAGAGCTAACGAGACGAGCTAACTCATTAACATGTTAACGAGCTAACTCAACAAGCTAACGTGTTCAAGAGCTAACATGTTCACGCGCTAAAAGACGAGCAGCTCGTTAACGTGTGAACGTTTTCTCGTTAACTAACTTTTTTAGAGGAAGTTGATCAAAAATGTTCAAACCTGAAACTCGTGTGACGAACGTCCTGCTCAGTGATGACATCATCAAACCGAGACTTCACCGAAGAACACCCACGTGTTTTCAGGATTTCCAGAAGCTTCTGCTCCAGTCGATGTGAACCGCGAACGCCAGCGAACCGCTGTAACGGACGGTAACGAAACCGCTGTAACGGACGCTAACGAACCGCTGTAACGGACGCCAGCGAACCGCTGTAACGGACGCCAGCGAACCGCTGTAACGGACGCTAACGAAACCGCTGTAACGGACGCTAACGAACCGCTGTAATGGACGCTAACGAACCGCTGTAATGGACGCTAACGAACCGCTGTAACGGACGCTGGGGTCCGTGGGTACAGTGGCGTTGCTAGGGTCTGTGGGTACAGTGGCGTTGCTAGGGTCCGTGGGTACAGTGGCGTTGCTGGGGTCCGTGGGTACAGTGGCGTTGCTGGGGTCCGTGGGTACAGTGGCGTTGCTGGGGTCCGTGGGTACAGTGGCGTTGCTGGGGTCCGTGGGTACAGTGGCGTTGCTGGGGTCCGTGGGTACAGTGGCCTTGCTGGGGTCCGTGGGTACAGTGGCGTTGCTGGGGTCCGTGGGTACAGTGGCGTTGCTGGGGTCCGTGGGTACAGTGGCGTTGCTGGGGTCCGTGGGTACAGTGGCGTTACTGGGGTCCGTGGGTACAGTGGCGTTGCTGGGGTCCGTGGCTACAGTGGCGTTGCTGGGGTCCGTGGGTTTGAACACTTCCTTGAGTGTGGACGCCGTTTTCCCGCGGCGAGCGCAGACGTGTAGATTTGTACAGACGTGTCCTTCTGTCCCGCCCTCGGAGCTTCGCTGTGTGTGAGCGCCCCCTGCTGTAGCCCTCATGCTAACCTCTGTTAGCTTTGTTAGCACTCATCAGACGTGCAGATAAATAAAAACCCGTTTGCCCTGAACGCCTCGTGTCTTTCATGTTTCTGTAAACGTCACTTCCTGTTTCTCCTTTGTTTACTTTATTGTTGTTATTGTTATTTACTTTATTGTTAAAGATGAACGTGGCGGCGTGACGTTCGACGGACGCAGATCTACAGAACGATGACGTCGTTCAACACGAACAGGACTCAAACTGAAGTCCAGGGATTCAAACGTCGATCTTGGAAGACGTAACTTCGCAGGTTGTGACAGACGAATGAAACACACAGAGCGACGTACCTGAGGCGGGGATCGAACCCACGTGTCCTGGTGACAGAGCGGGTCCCCACTGGACCAACTCCTGTGACGAGCAGCTGAGAGAACAGAGAAGAAGAAAGTCGACCTTCGTCTTTTAGTTTCATCAAAGTGACGTAATTATTGTTTTAATACAGTGAAGCTAACGTTAGCTACAGAGAGCTACTGTTAGCTACAGAGAGCTAACGTTAGCTACAGGGAGCTAATGTTAGCTACAGAGAGCTAACGTTAGCTACAGGGAGCTAATGTTAACTACAGAGAGCTAATGTTAGCATTAGCTACAGGGAGCTAATGTTAGCTACAGAGAGCTCATGTTAGCTACAGGGAGCTAATGTTAGCTACAGAGAGCTAATGTTAGCTACAGAGAGCTAATGTTAACTACAGAGAGCTAATGTTAGCATTAGCTACAGGGAGCTACTGTTAGCTACAGAGAGCTAATGTTAGTCGTTGTGTTGTTGTCGTGTCATGTTGTGTTGTTGTGTCGTTGTGTTGTGTTGTGTTGTGTTGTGTCGTTGTGTGGTGTTGTTGTCGTGTTGTGTTGTGTTGTTGTTGTCGTGTTGTGTCGTTGTGTTGTGTCGTTGTGTTGTGTTGTGTCGTTGTGTTGTTGTCGTGTTGTGTTGTTGTTGTGTTGTGTCGTGTTGTTGTGTCAGTGTGTTGTGTTGTGTCGTTGTGTCGTGTTGTTGTGTCAGTGTGTTGTGTTGTTGTCGTGTTGTGTCGTGTTGTGTCGTGTTGTGTCGTTGTGTGGTGTTGTTGTCGTGTTGTGTTGTGTTGTGTCGTTGTGTTGTGTTGTGTTGTTGAAGCGTGTCCAAACAGACCCGCCTGCTCTCATCACATGAGCGACTCTGTTCTCTGTTCAGTTTGCAGCCTGAGGGTCAAACACACACACAGACACACACACACACACAGACACACACACACACAGACACACACACACACAGACACACACACACACACGCTCACAGTCACACACACACACACACAGACACACACACACGCTCACAGTCTCTGGGAACAGGAAGTGACTCATCACAGGCCGGGGGCAGAGACACCAGTTACACACACACACACACACACACACACACACACACACACACACACACACTGGAGAAACACAACAACCAGAGCATAAACGCACGGCGCGACACAGGAGAGCTCCCTCCTCAGGCCTGGACTGGTCCTGGTCCTGGAGAGAAGACCAGGACCAGGACCAGGCTGGGTCAGGGTCAGAGTCAGAGTCAGAGTCAGAGTCAGGGTCAGGGTCAGAGTCAGAGTCAGGGTCAGAGTCAGGGTCAGAGTCAGGGTCAGAGACAGAGTCAGGGTCAGAGTCAGGGTCAGAGTCAGAGTCAGAGTCAGAGTCAGAGTCAGGGTCAGAGTCAGGGTCAGAGTCAGGGTCAGGGTCAGAGTCAGGGTCAGAGTCAGAGTCAGGGTCAGGGTCAGAGTCAGAGTCAGGGTCAGAGTCAGAGTCAGGGTCAGGGTCAGGGTCAGAGTCAGAGTCAGGGTCAGAGTCAGAGTCAGGGTCAGGGTCAGAGTCAGAGTCAGAGTCAGGGTCAGAGTCAGAGTCAGAGTCAGGGTCAGGGTCAGAGTCAGGGTCAGGGTCAGAGTCAGGGTCAGGGTCAGGGTCAGAGTCAGGGTCAGAGTCAGAGTCAGGGTCAGAGTCAGGGTCAGAGTCAGGGTCAGGGTCAGAGTCAGAGTCAGGGTCAGGGTCAGGGTCAGGGTCAGGGTCAGGGTCAGAGTCAGGGTCAGAGTCAGAGTCAGAGTCAGGGTCAGGGTCAGGGTCAGGGTCAGAGTCAGGGTCAGGGTCAGGGTCAGGGTCAGGGTCAGAGTCAGAGTCAGAGTCAGAGTCAGAGTCAGGGTCAGAGTCAGGGTCAGAGTCAGAGTCAGGGTCAGAGTCAGAGTCAGAGTCAGGGTCAGAGTCAGGGTCAGGGTCAGAGTCAGAGTCAGAGTCAGGGTCAGGGTCAGAGTCAGAGTCAGGGTCAGAGTCAGGGTCAGAGTCAGGGTCAGGGTCAGAGTCAGGGTCAGGGTCAGGGTCAGGGTCAGAGTCAGAGTCAGGGTCAGGGTCAGGGTCAGGGTCAGGGTCAGGGTCAGAGTCAGAGTCAGAGTCAGGGTCAGGGTCAGGGTCAGGGTCAGAGTCAGAGTCAGGGTCAGGGTCAGGGTCAGGGTCAGGGTCAGAGTCAGGGTCAGAGTCAGAGTCAGAGTCAGGGTCAGAGTCAGAGTCAGGGTCAGAGTCAGGGTCAGAGTCAGAGTCAGAGTCAGGGTCAGAGTCAGGGTCAGAGTCAGAGTCAGGGTCAGAGTCAGAGTCAGGGTCAGAGTCAGGGTCAGGGTCAGAGTCAGAGTCAGGGTCAGGGTCAGGGTCAGAGTCAGAGTCAGAGTCAGGGTCAGGGTCAGGGTCAGGGTCAGGGTCAGAGTCAGAGTCAGGGTCAGGGTCAGGGTCAGAGTCAGAGTCAGGGTCAGGGTCAGGGTCAGAGTCAGGGTCAGAGTCAGAGTCAGGGTCAGAGTCAGAGTCAGGGTCAGAGTCAGAGTCAGAGTCAGGGTCTGTGTGTGTCTGTGTGAGTGTGTGTGTCTGTGTGTGTGTGTGTCTGTGTGTGTGTGTCTGTCTGTGTGTGTGTGTGTGTGTGTCTGTGTGTGTTTGTGTGTGTGTCTGTGTGTGTTTGTGTGTGTGTGTGTGTGTGTGTGTGTCTGTGTGTGTTTGTGTGTGTGTGTGTCTGTGTGTGTTTGTGTGTGTGTGTGTGTGGGTCTGTGTGTGTGTGTGTGTGTGTCTGTCTGTGTGTGTGTGTGTCTGTGTGTGTGTGTGTGTGTGTCTGTGTGTGTTTGTGTGTGTGTGTGTGTGTTTGTGTGTGTGTGTGTGTATGTGTGTGTGTGTGTGTGTGTTTGTGTGTGTGTGTGTGTGTGTGTGTGTAATTGATGTTCAGCTTTGACTGAATTCGTCCTTTCAAAGTAAGAGCGTCGATGACGTCATCGCTCTCCTCGTCCAATCAGGAGGCTGATGTGAAAAACCTCAAAAAGGGTCGAAGCTCCGTGAAGTCAGGCGCTGCACACACACACACACACACACTCACACACACACACACACACACACACACTCAGACACACTCACACACACTCTCATCATCACTGAGCTGCTTCTCTCTGATGGGGTAAGTTTTAAGTTTTAAGATTTAAGATTTAATATTTTTATTTATTTACGTTTCTTTGATTTTTGCTTTTTTTTCCTTTAGAAAATCAAAGTTTCATCGTTTTTTTTTTATTCGACACAAAAACGAAAAAAACAGAGAATTTTAAACTCGACGGAGATTCAACCTGAAAAATACACTTTTGATTATAATCTTTAATATAATATATATATATATAATATAATCAAATATAATAATAATAATATTAATATATTTGATTATAATCTTTAATATTAGCAAATATAATAATAATAATAATATTAATATTATATTTGATTATAACGTTAAATATCTTTGATTATTGTTTTAATGTAATAATTTTAATTATGTTTAAAATCATGAAAAGTTTCTTTATGAACTCTTTAAAATCTTCCTTTGATCTTTGAACATTTATGTTTTTAGTGTTTTCATGTTAAACTGAAGCTTTGTTGCGTCGTCGTCGTCGTGACGATAAAGAATCAAACGTTTCTTTGTTGTTCGTGAAACGAGCGTTTAAAGTTTAAAGTTTAAACTTTAAACTTTAAACTTTAGACTTTAAACTTTAGACTTTAAACTTTAAACTTTAAACTTTAAAGTTTAAACTTTAAACTTTAAACTTTAAACTGCTTTAAAGGAACAAAAGTGAGAGAAACAGAGAAACGAGAGCTGGTTGCCGTGGAAACGAGAGCTGGTTGCCGTGGAAACGCTCGCTCCAGATTTCACTGGTGTGTTTTTAACAGAGTTTAAAATAATAATTATTTATTTATTTAAGTTTCTTCTTCCATAAAAGAAACTTTCTTTGTGACGGAGCAAAATAATAATAATATTAATATTAATAAAATTATTAATAATAAAATAATAATAATATTAATATTAATAAAATTATTAATAATAAAATAATAATAATATTAATATTAATAAAATTATTAATAATAAAATAATAATAATATTAATATTAATAAAATTATTAATAATAAAATAATAATCTTTGTCATGTGACGTGTTTTAAACCCACGGGCGTCGAGTTCTTTGTCTGCAGGACACAAAAACTTTACTAAAGTGAAAGAGATGTAGCCTAGCGTTCGCTTAGCGTTAGCTTAGCTTTAACTTAGCGTTAGCCTAGCGTTAGCTTAGCGTTAGCTTAGCATTAGCGTAGCTCGTCGACTGAAGTTTCTCAAACTGAATGAAGCCTGAAGACGAAAACACTGAAACACTTCAAACCAAGAAATCTGCTGAACTCTGGGGGGGGGGGGGGGGGGGGGCTCACCTCCACACACAGTCTGGATCTGGACCGTGCTCCTGGATAGGGGCTGGACCCTGGTCTTCTCTGGAGGGGCCCAGGGTGTGAGGGGCCGGGCGGGTGTGGAGAGACTCTCAAACCCCCGGCTGAGCGCCGCGGTGTTGGAGTTGACCCCGGTGGACCAGAGGGTGGCCTCCTTACGCCTGCGGGTGGTGGGGGGGGGCTCTGACTGTTGTTGGTGCAGATGCAGCGAACAGCAGTTCAGAGTCTGGGGCCTTCTTGGAGACCCTGAATGGAGTCCTGCATGGGGCTCCAGTAGGGGACTCCAGAGTCCTGCTGGGAGACTTCAACGCCCACGTGGGCAACGATGGAGACACCTGGAGAGGCTGATTGGGAGGAACGGCCTCCCTGATCTAAACCCCAGCGTCTGGTGTTAGACTTGTGTGCTGGTCCTGGATCCTCTTTAACAAACACCATGTTGGAACAGAAGGAGGCTCAGAAGTGGACCTGGTCCCAGAGCACACTAGGCCAAAGCCCCAGGATCCATGAGCTGCATCCACACATGCTGAAAGCTCTGGGTCTGGAGGGGCCGTCCTGGTCCTGGTCCTGGTCCTGGTCCTGGTCCACACGTCTCTGACACACTGGTGGAAGTCTGGGACAGTGCCGAGGGAGTGGCAGACCGGGGTGGTGGTTCCTGTTCAGAAAGGGGGACCAGAGGGTGTGAGCCAGTTCCAGGGGGATCACACTCCTCAGCCTCCCTGGTGAAGTCGACTCCAAGGTGCTGGAAAGGAGGTTGGTCCTGTAGAACCTCAGACTGAAGAGGAACCAGGTGGATCCAGTCCTGGACCTGGACCAGGACCAGCTCTGCACTCTCCAGGATCCTGGAGGGGGTCTGGGAGTGGGCCCATCCGGTCTACATGTGCTTTGTGGATCTGGAGAAGGCCCATGATGTTACTCCAGGGAGGAAATGAGTCCTCACCCCAAGTGAAGGAGTTCAGCGACGGTAGACGGGCACAGCTGGGAGACGTGGAACGTGGGGTGGATCCTGAGTGAAGCAGGGAGCTTGAGGCGGACCGCACTGGGGCCGATGATGGCCTCGACCTCGAAGGGACCAATGAAAAACATGGTCCAGCAGGAGGGAAGCCGTCTCCGTGACTGACGGCAGTTTAGTCAGGGGAGCAAAGTGAACCATCTCAGAGAAGCGATCAACAACGGTCACAATAGTGTCGTTACCTTGGGAGACAGGAAGTCCAGTGACAGAGTCCAGGGCGATGTGAGACCAGGGTCGACCGGGCACGGGGAGAGGGAGGAGAAGACCCGCAGGAGGACGATGACAGGACTTGACTCTGGCGCAGACGGTGCAGGACAAACTCCCGGGTATCCTCCACCAGAAGTGACGGTGCAGGAGTGACGGGGTCCTGGTGACCCCGGGGGGGCAGGCGAGGCGAGGGGAGGGTCCCCACTGGAGCACCTGGGAGCCAACACTGGGGGGAACAAACAGACCACCACCGGGGTCGGGGTCAGTGCGTTGCGCTTGTCTCACCGTGGTCTCGATCTCCCAGGCGAGAGCGGCCATGACGCCTGATGAGGGTTTGATGTGGTCCGACCCGGTCTCCTCAGCAGGTCCCAACTGACGGGAACAAAGTCCACCGGGCTTCACCAGAATTCAGTCTCTCAGCCGTCCGGATGACCACCAACGGAGTCTCTGCCCCCCCCAGCCAGCGTCCCCGCTCCTCTAAGGCTGATTTAACCGCCACTTACTCACGGTTCCCAACGCCATAGAGAACCCAGAGGAGCGGGACCTGAATGAAGGGTCCAGGGACGACCCAGAGGAGCGGGACCCGAATGAAGGGTCCAGGGACGACCCAGAGGAGCGGGACCCGAATGAAGGGTCCAGGGAGGAACCCAGAGGAGCGGGACCCAGAGGCAGACACGGGACCAGAGAACGACTTCAACAAATATTTAATGAGTAAAAGAAACAAGAGTCCGGTTTCAGGGAGAAGGTGCAACAACGGGACACGAACGGGCAGCAGACGAGGCTCAGCGTCGTCTGTGCTAACGTTAGCTGCAGCGTGCCCAGCGTCGTCTGTGCTAACGTTAGCTGCAGCGTGTTCAGCGTCGTCTGTGCTAACGTTGGCTGCAGCGTGTTCAGCGTCGTCTGTGATAACGTTAGCTGCAGCGTGCCCAGCGTCGTCTGTGCTAACGTTAGCTGCAGCGTGTTCAGCGTCGTCTGTGCTAACGTTAGCTGCAGCGTGCCCAGCGTCGTCTGTGCTAACGTTAGCTGCAGCGTGTTCAGCGTCGTCTGTGCTAACGTTGGCTGCAGCGTGTTCAGCGGGCTCAGAGCTAATGTTAGCTGCAGCGTGCTCAGCGCCGTCTGTGCTAACGTTAGCTGCAGCGTGCCCAGCGTCGTCTGTGCTAACGTTAGCTGCAGCGTGCTCAGCGTCGTCTGTGCTAACGTTAGCTGCAGCGTGTTCAGCGTCGTCTGCGCTAACGTTAGCGGCAGCGTGCTCAGCGTCGTCTGTGCTAACGTTAGCGGCAGCGTGCTCAGCGTCGTCTGTGCTAACGTTAGCTGCAGCGCGCTCAGCGTCGTCTGTGCTAACGTTAGCTGCAGCGTGCTCAGCGTCGTCTGTGCTAACGTTAGCTGCAGCGTGCTCAGCGTCATCTGTGCTAACGTTAGCTGCAGCGTGCCCAGCGTCGTCTGTGCTAACGTTAGCTGCAGCGTGTTCAGCGTCGTCTGTGCTAACGTTAGCTGCAGCGTGTTCAGCGGGCTCAGAGCTAACGTTAGCTGCAGCGTGCTCAGCGTCGTCTGTGCTAACGTTAGCTGCAGCGTGCTCAGCGTCGTCTGTGCTAACGTTAGCTGCAGCGTGCCCAGCGTCGTCTGTGCTAACGTTAGCTGCAGCGTGCCCAGCGTCGTCTGTGCTAACGTTAGCTGCAGCGTGCCCAGCGTCGTCTGTGCTAACGTTAGCTGCAGCGTGCTCAGCGTCGTCTGTGCTAACGTTAGCTGCAGCGTGCTCAGCGTCATCTGTGCTAACGTTAGCTGCAGCGTGCCCAGCGTCGTCTGTGCTAACGTTAGCTGCAGCGTGTTCAGCGTCGTCTGTGCTAACGTTAGCTGCAGCGTGTTCAGCGGGCTCAGAGCTAACGTTAGCTGCAGCGTGCTCAGCGTCGTCTGTGCTAACGTTAGCTGCAGCGTGTTCAGCGTCGTCTGCGCTAACGTTAGCGGCAGCGTGCTCAGCGTCGTCTGTGCTAACGTTAGCGGCAGCGTGCTCAGCGTCGTCTGTGCTAACGTTAGCTGCAGCGCACTCAGCGTCGTCTGTGCTAACGTTAGCTGCAGCGTGCCCAGCGTCGTCTGTGCTAACGTTAGCTGCAGCGTGCTCAGCGTCGTCTGTGCTAACGTTAGCTGCAGCGTGTTCAGCGTCGTCTGCGCTAACGTTAGCGGCAGCGTGCTCAGCGTCGTCTGTGCTAACGTTAGCGGCAGCGTGCTCAGCGTCGTCTGTGCTAACGTTAGCTGCAGCGCGCTCAGCGTCGTCTGTGCTAACGTTAGCTGCAGCGTGCTCAGCGTCGTCTGTGCTAACGTTAGCTGCAGCGTGCTCAGCGTCATCTGTGCTAACGTTAGCTGCAGCGTGCCCAGCGTCGTCTGTGCTAACGTTAGCTGCAGCGTGTTCAGCGTCGTCTGTGCTAACGTTAGCTGCAGCGTGTTCAGCGGGCTCAGAGCTAACGTTAGCTGCAGCGTGCTCAGCGTCGTCTGTGCTAACGTTAGCTGCAGCGTGTTCAGCGTCGTCTGCGCTAACGTTAGCGGCAGCGTGCTCAGCGTCGTCTGTGCTAACGTTAGCGGCAGCGTGCTCAGCGTCGTCTGTGCTAACGTTAGCTGCAGCGCACTCAGCGTCGTCTGTGCTAACGTTAGCTGCAGCGTGCTCAGCGTCGTCTGTGCTAACGTTAGCTGCAGCGTGCTCAGCGTCATCTGTGCTAACGTTAGCTGCAGCGTGCCCAGCGTCGTCTGTGCTAACGTTAGCTGCAGCGTGTTCAGCGTCGTCTGTGCTAACGTTAGCTGCAGCGTGTTCAGCGGGCTCAGAGCTAACGTTAGCTGCAGCATGCTCAGCGTCGTCTGTGCTAACGTTAGCTGCAGCGTGTTCAGCGTCGTCTGCGCTAACGTTAGCGGCAGCGTGCTCAGCGTCGTCTGTGCTAACGTTAGCGGCAGCGTGCTCAGCGTCGTCTGTGCTAACGTTAGCTGCAGCGTGCTCAGCGTCGTCTGTGCTAACGTTAGCTGCAGCGTGCTCAGCGTCGTCTGTGCTAACGTTAGCTGCAGCGTGCTCAGCGTCATCTGTGCTAACGTTAGCTGCAGCGTGCTCAGCGTCGTCTGTGCTAACGTTAGCTGCAGCGTGTTCAGCGTCGTCTGTGCTAACGTTAGCTGCAGCGTGCTCAGCGTCGTCTGTGCTAACGTTAGCTGCAGCGTGCTCATGGATGAATGATTCACTCGTGATCTGAACCTGTTTGTGTTTTTAGACTGAGAACAGGAAACATGACTGAACACCAGGAGGTGAGACACACACACACACACACACACACACACACACACATAGAGACACACACACAAACACACACACACACACACACAAACACACGCACACACAAAGACGCACACACACAGACACACACACACACGCACACACACAGACACACACAGACACACACACACAGACACGCACACACACACACAGACGCACACACACACACACAGACACACACACAGAGACACAGACACACACACACAGAGACACAGACACACACACACAGAGACACAGACACACACACACACACACACACACGTTGTGACAGTGCACCTGTGTTCCAGACCAGCGCCGTGCTGCGAGCGTCCAGTCTGCCGCTGGTGCGCTCGGCCCTGAGGTCGGTGACCTCTGTGTACTCAGAGGTCAAAGGTCGCTACCCTCTGCTGCGTCTGGTGGGAGGAGTCGCAGAGGTCGGAGTTCGCAGCGTCTCCAACGTCGCCGTGACGCGAGCCACGCCCCTCCTGCAGAGTCTGGAGCCGCAGAGTACGAGGACACACACACACACACGTTACAGTGCTAACGTTACCGTTAGCACTGTCAGCATTAGCACTGTTAGCATTAGCACTGTCAGCATTAGCACTGTTAGCATTAGCACTGATGCTAGCGTTAGCACTGATAGCATTAGCATTGATGCTAGCGTTAGCACTGTTAGCATTGATGCTAGCGTTAGCACTGTCAGCATTAGCACTGTTAGCGTTAGCACTGTCAGCATTAGCACTGTTAGCATTAGCTCTGTCAGCGTTAGCATTGATGACAGAGTTAGCACTGTTATCATTAGCATTGATGTTAGCGTAAGCACTGTCAGCATTAGCACTGACGGTAGCGTTAGCACTGTCAGCATTAGCACTGATGTTAGCGTTAGCACTGTCAGCATTAGCACTGATGTTAGCGTTAGCACTGTTAGCTTTAGCACTGATGCTAGCTGTGCTGTGTTGCAGTGGAAGTTGCCAACAGCTTCGCTCTCGTTGGTCTCGAACGTCTGGAGAAAAACTTTCCCATCCTGAACCAATCGACCGACGAGGTTCGTGCTCACGACGACATCATAATGTTTATTATTGTTATTATTGTTATTATTATTTATTATTGTTCACATCATAAATGACTCAGATCAGGTCTGATCCACTGGACCGTCTGGGGGGTTCTGGCTGATCTGAGACCTGCTCTCACGGGCTCTGGACACTCGTCTACGTCTCTTTCCTTCCTCTTCTTCCATCTTTGCCTCTCCGCTCTGAGCTGATGCTGAACTCTGTCCTTTCTCTCCTCTGTCGTGCTCTGTACGCAGGAACGTGCACCACCATCGCGTCACCCCCGTCAACACAAACCTCCACCTTCACATGTGCACGAGTGGTTCACAGCAGCCATCTTGTTTCCCGTCTGTTGCGTCTCCAGACCTCTTCTGTCATCAGTGATCTGAAGCGTCTGATTCATGAAAACAAGAAAAATCATTTTCATTTCCAACAGAAACAAACGGCACAATAATTCAAAACTGGAGTTGAGTCTGGAGAGCAGCTCCAGATCGTCCCAACAACAAAGTAGAAGTCCAGCAGTGGGGTTGCCAGGTTGGTCAGACCCGGCCCAGCAGTGGGGTTGCCAGGTTGGTGAGACCCGGCCCAGCAGTGGGGTTGCCAGGTTGGTCAGACCCGGCCCAGCAGTGGGGTTGCCAGGTTGGTCAGACCCGGCCCAGCAGTGGGGTTGCCAGGTTGGTCAGACCCGGCCCAGCAGTGGGGTTGCCAGGTTGGTCAGACCCGGCCCAGCAGTGGGGTTGCCAGGTTGGTCAGACCCGGCCCAGTAGCTCCAGGAGACCGGAGTCTGTTTGAGCCTGTTTGAACCCGTCCCCTCCAGAAAACCACAGCATCAAAACAAGGATTAGAGGAGTTTGACTGACAGTTAGCGTTAGCCGTTAGCGTTAGCCGTTAGCGTTAGCCGTTCCAGCTAAGTGCAGATGAAAGTGATGTTAGCATCCAGGAGCAGCGTAGCCATGTGGGCGTGCGTTTGACCCTGTGTCGTCTCCTCGTGACCCCGTGTTGTGTCCTTGTGTCGTCTCCTCGTGTCGTCTCCTCGTGGCGTCCCCTCCTGACCCTGTGGCGTCCCCTCGTGTCCTCGTAACCCCATGTCTTCTCCTCCTGACCCCGTGGCGTCCCCTCCTGACCCCGTGGCGTCCCCTCCTGACCCCGTGGCGTCTCCTCCTGACCCCGTGGCGTCTCCTCCTGACCCCGTGGCGTCCCCTCCTGACCCGTGGCGTGTCCTGGTCCTCAGGTCGTGGGTCACCTGAAGGACGCCTTCTTCCTGACGCTGGACGACGTGCAGCTGTGGGTGGTGGACGGCGTGGACGGGGCTCTGGATCAGCTGGAGCGCCTGTCGGACGCCGCTCTGACGGCGGTGCGGCTGCTGCAGGACTCGCCCGTGGGCCGGGCCGCCACGCTGGGATTGGACGACGTGCTGAGTCGCATCGAGGACGCCACCGCCTACTACATGCCCCTCCCCCCCACACTGCGTGAGTACAGGGGCATTCTGGGTAACTGGGCGAGACCGGGGGGCTGAGATGCTCTGGTTCTTTAACTGCATTAATGTGTGTGTGTGTGTGTGTGTGTCTGTGTGTGTGTGTGTGGCGTGTGTGTGGTGTGTCCGTGGCGTGTGTGTGGCGTGTCCGTGGCGTGTGTGTGGCGTGTGTGTGGCGTGTGTGTGGCGTGTGTGTGGCGTGTCTCTGGCGTGTGTGTGGCGTGTCCGTGGCGTGTCTCTGGCGTGTCCGTGGCTTGTGTGTGCCGTGTGTGTGGCGTGTCTCTGGCGTGTCCGTGGCTTGTGTGTGGCGTGTCCGTGGCGTGTCCGTGGCGTGTGTGTGGCGTGTCCGTGGCGTGTCCCTGGCGTGTGTGTGGGGTGTCCGTGGCGTGTGTGTGGCGTGTCCCTGGCGTGTCCGTGGCGTGTGTGTGGCGTGTCCCTGGCGTGTCCGTGGCGTGTCTCAGGGCGGGAGTGGGAGCTGAGGGTGCAGCAGTACGAGGAGGAGGAGGAGGAGGGGGAGGAGCCCGGCCTGTGGACCCGGCTCCGCGCCCTCCTGCTGGGCCTCAGCCTGCAGCTCTACCACCGCGTGCTCAAGGTCCAGGAGCAGCTGCAGGGCGCCGCCAGGGCGCTGGGGGACGCCGCCGACAAGGTCAGTGTGCGTCAGTCAAGGTCAGTGTGTGTGTGTTCATCGTGTGTGTGTGTGTCTGTGTGTGTGGATGTCTGTGTGAGTGTGTTCGTCGTGTGTGTGTGTGTCTGTGTGTGTGTGTGTTTGTGTGTCTCTCTGAGTGTGTGTGTGTGTGTGTCTCTCTGAGTGTGTGTGTGTGTGTGTGTGTCTCTCTGAGTGTGTGTGTCTCTCTGAGTGTGTGTGTGTGTGTGTGTGTGTTTGTGTGTCTCTCTGAGTGTGTGTGTCTCTCTGAGTGTGTGTGTGTGTGTGTGTGTGTCTCTCTGGGTGTGTGTGTGTGTGTGTGTCTGTGTGTGTGTGTCTCTCTCTGAGTGTGTGTGTGTGTGTGTGTGTGTGTGTGTGTGTGTGTCTCTCTCTGAGTGTGTGTGTGTGTGTGTCGCTCTGAGTGTGTGTGTGGTGGTCTGGACTCTCCCTGACCCCCCTGTCCCTCAGGTGGGTCTGGCCCGGGTCCTGGAGCTGGTGGGGGAGCTGCTGCAGTACCTGCAGGGGCTCCTGGTGGCGCTGGTGTACCGAGCCGAGAGCCTCCGGGAGCTGAGCCTGAGCGGCATCAGGAGCCGGGCCGCCACGCTGGCCGAGCTGCGCCCCGTCCGCCAGATCCGAGAGCTGCCGGTTCGAGTCCAGCAGCTGCTCGGTGACCTGCAGGAGCTGTCCAAGATGCTGCTGCAGCTGGGGATCAACAGCACGCCGCTCTACAGCATGGTGAGGCTCAGCACGCCACGGGATCAGACCCACGGGCTGGACGCACAGACGTGTCTCACTCACACACACACACACACACACACACACACACACACACACACACACACACACACACACACACACACACACACACACACACACACACACACACACACACACACACACACACACACACACACACACTCACTCCTGGCCCCTGCACCAGCTCCTCTCATAGTAAAGTCCATCACAGTGGAAGGAGCCCGTTGGTGCTTTGTTTACACGTTAAACACGACGGCGCCCGTCTAAACGCGCTTTAACGCAGACCCGTTTCCTGTCCCCGTGTCCGCAGCTGCAGCAGCCGTCGCCTCAGGAGGTCGAGGACTTCCTGAACCTCGAGGACTTCGCGGCCGACGCTTCGTCTCGCCGCAGCTCCGCTAACAGCCTCTTCCTGAAGGCGATGGACGGACGTCCTCGCCGCCGCCGCAGCCTCTACTCCCGCGCCACCCGAGGCTCCGTGGGTCCCCAGAGCCCCGACCCCCCCAACGGCCGCCGCCGCTCCAGCGTGAAGGACGTCCCGGCCCTGGAGCCGGAAGAAGTGGCGTCCCCTTCCGACGGCGCCGTCCACCGCCGGCCGTCCGCCACCGACCTGCTCCTGGCGCCGCTCAAGCAGTTTGTGTCTCAGAGCCAGAAGGCCTTCGAGTACCTGAGCCCCAACGCCAGCAGCTCCCCCGACTACGGCGCCGCCATGAGCGACTTCTAAACGCCAAGCTCAGGTCTCTGGTCCACGCTACACCCCCGCCACCGCCACCCCCCGGCCAATCACAGCCTCCCGTCTGCGATGACCACACCTCTCTGCCTCAGCTGGCGTTGGTTTGTTCGTTCACGTTCAGCAACGGAGCGATCCGGAAACTCCGTCCTCCGACTCCGTCCTCTGTCCTCTGAGCTGTTTAAATAAAGTTGCTCTGTCCTCTGAGCTGTTTAAATAAAGTTGCTCTGTCCTCTGAGCTGTTTAAATAAAGTTGCTCTGTCCTCTGACCTGTTTAAATAAAGTTGCTCTGTCCTCTGAGCTGTTTAAATAAAGTTGCTCTGTCCTCTGTCCTGTTTAAATAAAGTTGCTCTGTCCTCTGACCTGTTTAAATAAAGTTGCTCTGTCCTCTGAGCTGTTTAAATAAAGTTGCTCTGTCCTCTGAGCTGTTTAAATAAAGTTGCTCTGTCCTATGACCTGTTTAAATAAAGTTGCTCTGTCCTAAGAGCTGTTTAAATAAAGTTGCTCTGTCCTCTGACCTGTTTAAATAAAGTTGCTCTGTCCTCTGACCTGTTTAAATAAAGTTGCTCTGTCCTCTGAGCTGTTTAAATAAAGTTGCTCTGTCCTCTGACCTGTTTAAATAAAGTTGCTCTGTCCTCTGACCTGTTTAAATAAAGTTGCTCTGTCCTCTGACCTGTTTAAATAAAGTTGCTCTGTCCTCTGACCTGTTTAAATAAAGTTGCTCTGTCCTCTGAGCTGTTTAAATAAAGTTGCTCTGTCCTCTGACCTGTTTAAATAAAGTTGCTCTGTCCTCTGAGCTGTTTAAATAAAGTTGCTCTGTCCTCTGACCTGTTTAAATAAAGTTGCTCTGTCCTCTGACCTGTTTAAATAAAGTTGCTCTGTCCTCTGAGCTGTTTAAATAAAGTTGCTCTGTCCTCTGAGCTGTTTAAATAAAGTTGCTCTGTCCTCTGAGCTGTTTAAATAAAGTTGCTCTGTCCTCTGAGCTGTTTAAATAAAGTTGCTCTGTCCTCTGAGCTGTTTAAATAAAGTTGCTCTGTCCTCTGAGCTGTTTAAATAAAGTTGCTCTGTCCTCTGAGCTGTTTAAATAAAGTTGCTCTGTCCTCTGAGCTGTTTAAATAAAGTTGCTCTGTCCTCTGAGCTGTTTAAATAAAGTTGCTCTGTCCTCTGAGCTGTTTAAATAAAGTTGCTCTGTCCTCTGAGCTGTTTAAATAAAGTTGCTCTGTCCTCTGAGCTGTTTAAATAAAGTTGCTCTGTCCTCTGAGCTGTTTAAATAAAGTTGCTCTGTCCTCTGAGCTGTTTAAATAAAGTTGCTCTGTCCTCTGACCTGTTTAAATAAAGTTGCTCTGTCCTCTGACCTGTTTAAATAAAGTTGCTCTGTCCTCTGACCTGTTTAAATAAAGTTGCTCTGTCCTCTGAGCTGTTTAAATAAAGTTGCTCTGTCCTCTGACCTGTTTAAATAAAGTTGCTCTGTCCTCTGACCTGTTTAAATAAAGTTGCTCCGTCCTCTGACCTGTTTAAATAAAGTTGCTCCGTCCTCTGACCTGTTTAAATAAAGTTGCTCTGTCCTCTGAGCTGTTTAAATAAAGTTGCTCTGTCCTCTGACCTGTTTAAATAAAGTTGCTCTGTCCTCTGAGCTGTTTAAATAAAGTTGCTCTGTCCTCTGACCTGTTTAAATAAAGTTGCTCTGTCCTCTGAGCTGTTTAAATAAAGTTGCTCTGTCCTCTGAGCTGTTTAAATAAAGTTGCTCTGTCCTCTGAGCTGTTTAAATAAAGTTGCTCTGTCCTCTGAGCTGTTTAAATAAAGTTGCTCTGTCCTCTGAGCTGTTTAAATAAAGTTGCTCTGTCCTCTGAGCTGTTTAAATAAAGTTGCTCTGTCCTCTGAGCTGTTTAAATAAAGTTGCTCTGTCCTCTGAGCTGTTTAAATAAAGTTGCTCTGTCCTCTGACCTGTTTAAATAAAGTTGCTCTGTCCTCTGAGCTGTTTAAATAAAGTTGCTCTGTCCTCTGAGCTGTTTAAATAAAGTTGCTCTGTCCTCTGAGCTGTTTAAATAAAGTTGCTCTGTCCTCTGAGCTGTTTAAATAAAGTTGCTCTGTCCTCTGAGCTGTTTAAATAAAGTTGCTCTGTCCTCTGACCTGTTTAAATAAAGTTGCTCTGTCCTCTGACCTATTTAAATAAAGTTGCTCTGTCCTCTGACCTGTTTAAATAAAGTTGCTCTGTCCTCTGACCTGTTTAAATAAAGTTGCTCTGTCCTCTGAGCTGTTTAAATAAAGTTGCTCTGTCCCCTGAGCTGTTTAAATAAAGTTGCTCTGTCCTCTGAGCTGTTTAAATAAAGTTGCTCTGTCCTCTGAGCTGTTTAAATAAAGTTGCTCTGTCCTCTGACCTGTTTAAATAAAGTTGCTCTGTCCTCTGACCTGTTTAAATAAAGTTGCTCTGTCCTCTGACCTGTTTAAATAAAGTTGCTCTGTCCTCTGAGCTGTTTAAATAAAGTTGCTCTGACCTGTTTAAATAAAGTTGCTCTGTCCTCTGACCTGTTTAAATAAAGTTGCTCTGTCCTCTGACCTGTTTAAATAAAGTTGCTCTGTCCTCTGACCTGTTTAAATAAAGTTGCTCTGTCCTCTGAGCTGTTTAAATAAAGTTGCTCTGTCCTCTGAGCTGTTTAAATAAAGTTGCTCTGTCCTCTGACCTGTTTAAATAAAGTTGCTCTGTCCTCTGACCTGTTTAAATAAAGTTGCTCTGTCCTCTGACCTGTTTAAATAAAGTTGCTCTGTCCTCTGACCTGTTTAAATAAAGTTGCTCTGTCCTCTGAGCTGTTTAAATAAAGTTGCTCTGTCCTCTGACCTGTTTAAATAAAGTTGCTCTGTCCTCTGAGCTGTTTAAATAAAGTTGCTCTGTCCTCTGACCTGTTTAAATAAGGTTGCTCTGTCCTCTGAGCTGTTTAAATAAAGTTGCTCTGTCCTCTGACCTGTTTAAATAAAGTTGCTCTGTCCTCTGACCTGTTTAAATAAAGTTGCTCTGTCCTCTGACCTGTTTAAATAAAGTTGCTCTGTCCTCTGACCTGTTTAAATAAAGTTGTTCCGTCCTCTGACCTGTTTAAATAAAGTTGCTCTGTCCTCTGACCTGTTTAAATAAAGTTGCTCTGTCCTCTGAGCTGTTTAAATAAAGTTGCTCTGTCCTCTGAGCTGTTTAAATAAAGTTGCTCTGTCCTCTGACCTGTTTAAATAAAGTTGCTCTGTCCTCTGACCTGTTTAAATAAAGTTGCTCTGTCCTCTGAGCTGTTTAAATAAAGTTGCTCTGTCCTCTGACCTGTTTAAATAAAGTTGCTCTGTCCTCTGAGCTGTTTAAATAAAGTTGCTCTGTCCTCTGACCTGTTTAAATAAAGTTGCTCTGTCCTCTGACCTGTTTAAATAAAGTTGCTCTGTCCTCTGAGCTGTTTAAATAAAGTTGCTCTGTCCTCTGACCTGTTTAAATAAAGTTGCTCTGTCCTCTGACCTGTTTAAATAAAGTTGCTCTGTCCTCTGAGCTGTTTAAATAAAGTTGCTCTGTCCTCTGAGCTGTTTAAATAAAGTTGCTCTGTCCTCTGAGCTGTTTAAATAAAGTTGCTCTGTCCTCTGACCTGTTTAAATAAAGTTGCTCTGTCCTCTGACCTGTTTAAATAAAGTTGCTCTGTCCTCTGAGCTGTTTAAATAAAGTTGCTCTGTCCTCTGAGCTGTTTAAATAAAGTTGCTCTGTCCTCTGAGCTGTTTAAATAAAGTTGCTCTGTCCTCTGAGCTGTTTAAATAAAGTTGCTCTGTCCTCTGAGCTGTTTAAATAAAGTTGCTCTGTCCTCTGAGCTGTTTAAATAAAGTTGCTCTGTCCTCTGAGCTGTTTAAATAAAGTTGCTCTGTCCTCTGAGCTGTTTAAATAAAGTTGCTCTGTCCTCTGAGCTGTTTAAATAAAGTTGCTCTGTCCTCTGAGCTGTTTAAATAAAGTTGCTCTGTCCTCTGAGCTGTTTAAATAAAGTTGCTCTGTCCTCTGAGCTGTTTAAATAAAGTTGCTCTGTCCTCTGAGCTGTTTAAATAAAGTTGCTCTGTCCTCTGAGCTGTTTAAATAAAGTTGCTCTGTCCTCTGACCTGTTTAAATAAAGTTGCTCTGTCCTCTGAGCTGTTTAAATAAAGTTGCTCTGTCCTCTGAGCTGTTTAAATAAAGTTGCTCTGTCCTCTGAGCTGTTTAAATAAAGTTGCTCTGTCCTCTGAGCTGTTTAAATAAAGTTGCTCTGTCCTCTGAGCTGTTTAAATAAAGTTGCTCTGTCCTCTGAGCTGTTTAAATAAAGTTGCTCTGTCCTCTGACCTGTTTAAATAAAGTTGCTCTGTCCTCTGACCTATTTAAATAAAGTTGCTCTGTCCTCTGACCTGTTTAAATAAAGTTGCTCTGTCCTCTGACCTGTTTAAATAAAGTTGCTCTGTCCTCTGAGCTGTTTAAATAAAGTTGCTCTGTCCCCTGAGCTGTTTAAATAAAGTTGCTCTGTCCTCTGAGCTGTTTAAATAAAGTTGCTCTGTCCTCTGACCTGTTTAAATAAAGTTGCTCTGTCCTCTGAGCTGTTTAAATAAAGTTGCTCTGACCTGTTTAAATAAAGTTGCTCTGTCCTCTGACCTGTTTAAATAAAGTTGCTCTGTCCTCTGACCTGTTTAAATAAAGTTGCTCTGTCCTCTGACCTGTTTAAATAAAGTTGCTCTGTCCTCTGAGCTGTTTAAATAAAGTTGCTCTGTCCTCTGAGCTGTTTAAATAAAGTTGCTCTGTCCTCTGACCTGTTTAAATAAAGTTGCTCTGTCCTCTGACCTGTTTAAATAAAGTTGCTCTGTCCTCTGACCTGTTTAAATAAAGTTGCTCTGTCCTCTGAGCTGTTTAAATAAAGTTGCTCTGTCCTCTGAGCTGTTTAAATAAAGTTGCTCTGTCCTCTGACCTGTTTAAATAAAGTTGCTCTGTCCTCTGAGCTGTTTAAATAAAGTTGCTCTGTCCTCTGACCTGTTTAAATAAGGTTGCTCTGTCCTCTGAGCTGTTTAAATAAAGTTGCTCTGTCCTCTGACCTGTTTAAATAAAGTTGCTCTGTCCTCTGACCTGTTTAAATAAAGTTGCTCTGTCCTCTGACCTGTTTAAATAAAGTTGCTCTGTCCTCTGACCTGTTTAAATAAAGTTGTTCCGTCCTCTGACCTGTTTAAATAAAGTTGCTCTGTCCTCTGACCTGTTTAAATAAAGTTGCTCTGTCCTCTGAGCTGTTTAAATAAAGTTGCTCTGTCCTCTGAGCTGTTTAAATAAAGTTGCTCTGTCCTCTGACCTGTTTAAATAAAGTTGCTCTGTCCTCTGACCTGTTTAAATAAAGTTGCTCTGTCCTCTGAGCTGTTTAAATAAAGTTGCTCTGTCCTCTGACCTGTTTAAATAAAGTTGCTCTGTCCTCTGAGCTGTTTAAATAAAGTTGCTCTGTCCTCTGACCTGTTTAAATAAAGTTGCTCTGTCCTCTGAGCTGTTTAAATAAAGTTGCTCTGTCCTCTGACCTGTTTAAATAAAGTTGCTCTGTCCTCTGACCTGTTTAAATAAAGTTGCTCTGTCCTCTGAGCTGTTTAAATAAAGTTGCTCTGTCCTCTGACCTGTTTAAATAAAGTTGCTCTGTCCTCTGACCTGTTTAAATAAAGTTGCTCTGTCCTCTGAGCTGTTTAAATAAAGTTGCTCTGTCCTCTGAGCTGTTTAAATAAAGTTGCTCTGTCCTCTGAGCTGTTTAAATAAAGTTGCTCTGTCCTCTGACCTGTTTAAATAAAGTTGCTCTGTCCTCTGACCTGTTTAAATAAAGTTGCTCTGTCCTCTGAGCTGTTTAAATAAAGTTGCTCTGTCCTCTGAGCTGTTTAAATAAAGTTGCTCTGTCCTCTGAGCTGTTTAAATAAAGTTGCTCTGTCCTCTGAGCTGTTTAAATAAAGTTGCTCTGTCCTCTGAGCTGTTTAAATAAAGTTGCTCTGTCCTCTGAGCTGTTTAAATAAAGTTGCTCTGTCCTCTGAGCTGTTTAAATAAAGTTGCTCTGTCCTCTGAGCTGTTTAAATAAAGTTGCTCTGTCCTCTGAGCTGTTTAAATAAAGTTGCTCTGTCCTCTGAGCTGTTTAAATAAAGTTGCTCTGTCCTCTGAGCTGTTTAAATAAAGTTGCTCTGTCCTCTGAGCTGTTTAAATAAAGTTGCTCTGTCCTCTGAGCTGTTTAAATAAAGTTGCTCTGTCCTCTGAGCTGTTTAAATAAAGTTGCTCTGTCCTCTGAGCTGTTTAAATAAAGTTGCTCTGTCCTCTGAGCTGTTTAAATAAAGTTGCTCTGTCCTCTGACCTGTTTAAATAAAGTTGCTCTGTCCTCTGAGCTGTTTAAATAAAGTTGCTCTGTCCTCTGAGCTGTTTAAATAAAGTTGCTCTGTCCTCTGAGCTGTTTAAATAAAGTTGCTCTGTCCTCTGAGCTGTTTAAATAAAGTTGCTCTGTCCTCTGAGCTGTTTAAATAAAGTTGCTCTGTCCTCTGAGCTGTTTAAATAAAGTTGCTCTGTCCTCTGACCTGTTTAAATAAAGTTGCTCTGTCCTCTGACCTATTTAAATAAAGTTGCTCTGTCCTCTGACCTGTTTAAATATAGTTGCTCTGTCCTCTGACCTGTTTAAATAAAGTTGCTCTGTCCTCTGAGCTGTTTAAATAAAGTTGCTCTGTCCTCTGAGCTGTTTAAATAAAGTTGCTCTGTCCTCTGAGCTGTTTAAATAAAGTTGCTCTGACCTGTTTAAATAAAGTTGCTCTGTCCTCTGACCTGTTTAAATAAAGTTGCTCTGTCCTCTGACCTGTTTAAATATAGTTGCTCTGTCCTCTGACCTGTTTAAATAAAGTTGCTCTGTCCTCTGAGCTGTTTAAATAAAGTTGCTCTGTCCTCTGACCTGTTTAAATAAAGTTGCTCTGTCCTCTGAGCTGTTTAAATAAAGTTGCTCTGTCCCCTGAGCTGTTTAAATAAAGTTGCTCTGTCCTCTGAGCTGTTTAAATAAAGTTGCTCTGACCTGTTTAAATATAGTTGCTCTGTCCTCTGACCTGTTTAAATAAAGTTGCTCTGTCCTCTGAGCTGTTTAAATAAAGTTGCTCTGTCCCCTGAGCTGTTTAAATAAAGTTGCTCTGTCCTCTGAGCTGTTTAAATAAAGTTGCTCTGAGCTGTTTAAATAAAGTTGCTCTGTCCTCTGACCTGTTTAAATAAAGTTGCTCTGTCCTCTGAGCTGTTTAAATAAAGTTGCTCTGACCTGTTTAAATAAAGTTGCTCTGTCCTCTGACCTGTTTAAATAAAGTTGCTCTGTCCTCTGACCTGTTTAAATAAAGTTGCTCTGTCCTCTGACCTGTTTAAATAAAGTTGCTCTGTCCTCTGAGCTGTTTAAATAAAGTTGCTCTGTCCTCTGAGCTGTTTAAATAAAGTTGCTCTGTCCTCTGACCTGTTTAAATAAAGTTGCTCTGTCCTCTGACCTGTTTAAATAAAGTTGCTCTGTCCTCTGACCTGTTTAAATAAAGTTGCTCTGTCCTCTGACCTGTTTAAATAAAGTTGCTCTGTCCTCTGAGCTGTTTAAATAAAGTTGCTCTGTCCTCTGACCTGTTTAAATAAAGTTGCTCTGTCCTCTGAGCTGTTTAAATAAAGTTGCTCTGTCCTCTGACCTGTTTAAATAAGGTTGCTCTGTCCTCTGACCTGTTTAAATAAAGTTGCTCTGTCCTCTGACCTGTTTAAATAAAGTTGCTCTGTCCTCTGAGCTGTTTAAATAAAGTTGCTCTGTCCTCTGACCTGTTTAAATAAAGTTGCTCTGTCCTCTGAGCTGTTTAAATAAAGTTGCTCTGTCCTCTGACCTGTTTAAATAAAGTTGCTCTGTCCTCTGACCTGTTTAAATAAAGTTGCTCTGTCCTCTGACCTGTTTAAATAAAGTTGCTCTGTCCTCTGACCTGTTTAAATAAAGTTGTTCCGTCCTCTGACCTGTTTAAATAAAGTTGCTCTGTCCTCTGACCTGTTTAAATAAAGTTGCTCTGACCTGTTTAAATAAAGTTGCTCTGTCCTCTGAGCTGTTTAAATAAAGTTGCTCTGTCCTCTGAGCTGTTTAAATAAAGTTGCTCTGTCCTCTGACCTGTTTAAATAAAGTTGCTCTGTCCTCTGACCTGTTTAAATAAAGTTGCTCTGTCCTCTGAGCTGTTTAAATAAAGTTGCTCTGTCCTCTGACCTGTTTAAATAAAGTTGCTCTGTCCTCTGAGCTGTTTAAATAAAGTTGCTCTGTCCTCTGACCTGTTTAAATAAAGTTGCTCTGTCCTCTGAGCTGTTTAAATAAAGTTGCTCTGTCCTCTGACCTGTTTAAATAAAGTTGCTCTGTCCTCTGACCTGTTTAAATAAAGTTGCTCTGTCCTCTGAGCTGTTTAAATAAAGTTGCTCTGTCCTCTGACCTGTTTAAATAAAGTTGCTCTGTCCTCTGACCTGTTTAAATAAAGTTGCTCTGTCCTCTGAGCTGTTTAAATAAAGTTGCTCTGTCCTCTGAGCTGTTTAAATAAAGTTGCTCTGTCCTCTGAGCTGTTTAAATAAAGTTGCTCTGTCCTCTGACCTGTTTAAATAAAGTTGCTCTGTCCTCTGACCTGTTTAAATAAAGTTGCTCTGTCCTCTGAGCTGTTTAAATAAAGTTGCTCTGTCCTCTGACCTGTTTAAATAAAGTTGCTCTGTCCTCTGACCTGTTTAAATAAAGTTGCTCTGTCCTCTGACCTGTTTAAATAAAGTTGCTCTGTTGTAAAAAAACATGTTTTTTTTATTTTAGTATAAAAAAAAATTATTTAAGAATCAACAGATTTGAACTTCGCAGTTTCGTGGAAACGGGCTGAAGACGCCATGAGGGCGCCGCCATGAGGGCGCCGCCATGAGGACGCCACCATGAGGACGCCGCCATGAGGACGCCGCCATGAGGCCGCCATGAGGACGCCATGAGGACGCCATGAGGACGCCGCCATGAGGACGCCGCCATGAGGACGCCGCCATGAGGACGCCGCCATGAGGACGCCATGAGGGCGCCGCCATGAGGACGCCGCCATGAGGACGCCACCATGAGGGCGCCACCATGAGGACGCCACCATGAGGACGCCACCATGAGGCCGCCATGAGGACGCCACCATGAGGACGCCACCATGAGGGCGCCACCATGAGGCCGCCATGAGGACGCCGCCATGAGGACGCCACCATGAGGACGCCACCATGAGGACGCCACCATGAGGGCGCCGCCATGAGGAAGCCACCATGAGGACGCCACCATGAGGGCGCCGCCATGAGGACGCCACCATGAGGGCGCCGCCATGAGGAAGCCACCATGAGGACGCCGCCATGAGGACGCCGCCATGAGGCCGCCATGAGGACGCCATGAGGACGCCGCCATGAGGCCGCCATGAGGACGCCATGAGGGCGCCGCCATGAGGACGCCACCATGAGGACGCCATGAGGCCATGAGGACGCCGCCATGAGAATGCCACCATGAGGCCGCCATGAGGGCGCCACCATGAGGACGCCATGAGGGCGCCGCCATGAGGACGCCATGAGGGCGCCGCCATGAGGCCATGAGGACGCCGCCATGAGAATGCCACCATGAGGACGCCGCCATGAGGGCGCCGCCATGAGGACGCCATGAGGACACCGCCATGAGGCCATGAGGACGCCGCCATGAGGACGCCGCCATGAGGACGCCATGAGGCCATGAGGATGCCGCCATGAGAATGCCACCATGAGGCCGCCATGAGGGCGCCACCATGAGGACGCCATGAGGGCGCCGCCATGAGGACGCCATGAGGGCGCCGCCATGAGGCCATGAGGACGCCGCCATGAGAATGCCACCATGAGGACGCCGCCATGAGGGCGCCGCCATGAGGACGCCATGAGGACACCGCCATGAGGCCATGAGGACGCCGCCATGAGAATGCCACCATGAGGACGCCGCCATGAGGACGCCATGAGGGCGCCGCCATGAGGCCATGAGGACGCCGCCATGAGAATGCCACCATGAGGACGCCATGAGGGCGCCGCCATGAGGACGCCATGAGGACACCGCCATGAGGCCATGAGGACGCCGCCATGAGAATGCCACCATGAGGACGCCGCCATGAGGGCGCCGCCATGAGGACGCCGCTCTGAGGACGGACGCCGCTCTGAGGACGGACGCCGCTCTAAGGGCGGCGCCTGCAGCCGGACCGGCGTGGCAACAGTCTGGACTCCAGCTCCCATGATGCTCTGGGGCACTTCAGGCGTCCATCTTGAGAGTCTTGCTCCTCCGGTAGCGGACCGTCTCCTGCAGAGCCGCCCGCAGCCTTTTCCTCGTCTCCTTCAGTTTGGACTCGTAGGAGGTCACTTCCTGTTCCTCCGGCGCGACCTTTGACCTGTCCGGGCGCCCGTCGGCCATGTTGGCGGCGGACGGGCGTGTGTCTCTTCTCCGTGGGGGCCGTACGCCCTCAGCGCTCTCCTGCGGCGTTCTGTCCGACGGGTCCTGGCAGCGCGAGCAGATCCACCGCGACCTGCAAGACGAGGATGAGGGCGTTAAAACCGACACACGAGAGTCAGACCTGAGACACCAGAGAGGAGGAGGAGGAAGAAGAGGAGGAGGAGGAGGAGGAAGAGGAGGAGGAGGAGGAGGAGGAGAGGAGGAGGAAGAGGAGGAGGAGGAAGAGGAGGAGGAGGAAGAGGAGGAGGAAGAGGAGGAGGAGGAGGAGGAAGAGGAGGAGGAGGAGGAGGAGGAGGAGGAAGAGGAGGAGGAGGAGGGGAGGAGGAAGAGGAGGAGGAGGAGGGGAGGAGGAGGTGGACTGAGGTGGACCCGTGTCCTGCAGCAGCAGTCTGAAGGACGTCTGCTGTGAGACTTTTAGAGACTTGTTGAGTCCCTCAGATCCAGGACCGGCAGAAGCTGCATTTCCTTGTGACCAGGAAGTAAGTTGAATCCAACCCCCGGGCTGAAGCAGGGGGTCCACAGGCTCGATTCCCCTTTGGTCAGGAGTGCACACTCCAGAACCAGGGCCGGGTGTTTTTGCCGGGTCGTGGATGCCGGTCCTCTTGACCCGGCAAAAGGCCCGGGGCCGGCGTCAGAACTGGAGTCTGTGACCCTGGACCACGTGTGGAACTCACCCCGGGATCCAGGGTCTGCCCTGCCCGGCATCGAGCTGCTGCTGTTCTGACCCGGGGTCTGAGGCACGCAGGCTCCTGATGGCTGAGGACAGACCCCGTAGAGACCTGAGGCCCATAGTTGCCCCTGGGGGCAGGTGCAGAGTCCCCAGCCCTGCCGGGGGCCGAGTCCCCAGCCCTGCCGGGGGCCTCTTGGCGTCCCCCTGTGAAGACCAGAGGACTGTGGCCTGGTGCCATCGGCCTGGACAGTTCACCTGTAGAGCAGCTGAGCCCAACATCTCCCCGGGGTCCACCAGGACCTCATGAAGGGTCCTCCTGCAGCAGCCAGACCTGGGGGCGGGGGGGGGGGGTCTGAACCAGAGTGGGCATCAAACGCCCCGTCCCCTCGACAGTGAGGCCAAAGCCTGCAGTGAGGCGTCCCTGAGGCTGATGCAGGGACGCCGAGGCGAGCACAAGATGAGCGAGTGAATCATGGGCCTTATAACGAAGGTCATCCGTGACCCTCTGACCCCCTGACCCTCTGACCCTCTGACGCTCTGTGAGGCAGCGACTCGGCTCAACCGTCGCTTTGTGGGCGAGGCCAAATTTGCTGCATCCTGCATCTCAGCCAGAGTCCGGCCCTCTGCTGTGGGGGGGGGGCAGAGCCTGAGGGTCTCTCCAGCGTGCGGCTCCCTCAGGTACTCCTCAGAGGGGGGGACGGAGAAGGGGGCCGGGGCCAGAGTGCACCTGCTGGAGGTCCAGCTGCAGGGGGGCCAGGGCTGCACCTGCTGGAGGTCCAGCTGCAGGGGGGCCAGGGCTGCACCTGCTGGAGGTCCAGCTGCAGGGGGGCCAGAGTGCACCTGCTGGAGGTCCAGCTGCAGGGGGGCCAGGGCTGCACCTGCTGGTGGTCCAGCTGCAGGGGGGCCAGGGCTGCACCTGCTGGAGGTCCAGCTGCAGGGGGGCCAGGGCTGCACCTGCTGGAGATCCAGCTGCAGGGGGGCCAGGGCTGCACCTGCTGGAGATCCAGCTGCAGGGGGGCCAGGGCTGCACCTGCTGGAGGTCCAGCTGCAGGGGGGCCAGGGCTGCAGGGATGATGGATCCCCTGGACCCGTCTCTCTGCTCCAGGATGGAGGGACAGGAGGAGAGACTTCCTCTGAGCTCTGTCGCAGCAGATCCGCCTCAGAGGACAGATCCTCTCTACAGACCTGCTCCTCCCTGGAGGGGCACCGGCAGCTTCCATGGCACGCTGCTGGGCCGGGCACGTCACCGACCGTGGGTTCTCTTCGAACAGGAACACGGACAGGGGTCAAGCTAGCGTGAGCGGGGAGCGCCTCCACTGACACGTCAGCCGTCAATAAAAAGCTAGCGCTGTTAGCACGCGCTCCTGCTAGCATCGCTGTTAGCACGCGCTCCTGCTAGCATCGCTGTTAGCACGCGCTCCTGCTACAGACATGTAACAGCAAAGTAACGTAACAAACATCGCTTCATTAGCACAAAACACCATGAAGCTTTGCTAACTCCTGCTAGCACAACAACAAACCAGTCAACCTTAGCAGATGAAGGTAGTTTGTTCTTCTTTCGTAGCGACCAGCGAGGATCGGGGCGTCCGTCTGAACGTACCAACCCTCCTCAAAGGAAGCTCGTCTCAGACCTGAGACAAACCTGAGCGGATCACTGGTTACTGAGAAAAGCCCCGTTGTGTTTAAACGCCGTCACTCCCAAACCTACCAGACGTGCGGCCCGACCGCGGGCTCGTGGCAGTCCCGGTGGAAGCCTCGTCCGCAGGCCTCACAGATGATGGAAGCGTCGGCGTGTCGGCACACGGAGCAGTTGAGGATCAGCAGCGTCCCAGGAGACTCAGGTGACGACAGCTCGATGATGTCATCTGTGAGGTCATCACCGTGGGACTGCGACACAGCAGAGAGGAAGCACACAAACACTACGACTTTAGTCTGAAACACGACTTTAGTCTGAAACGCTACGACTTTAGTGTGAAACACTACGACTTTAGTGTGAAACACGACTTTAGTCTGAAACGCTACGACTTTAGTCTGAAACACTACGACTTTAGTCTGAAACGCTACGACTTTAGTCTGAAACACTACGACTTTAGTCTGAAACACTACGACTTTAGTCTGAAACACTACGACTTTAGTCTGAAACACTACGACTTTAGTCTGAAACACTACGACTTTAGTCTGAAACGCTACGACTTTAGTCTGAAACGCTACGACTTTAGTCTGAAACGCTACGACTTTAGTCTGAAACGCTACGACTTTAGTCTGAAACGCTACGACTTTAGTCTGAAACACGACTTTAGTCTGAAACATTACGACTTTAGTCTGAAACACTACGACTTTAGTCTGAAACACTACGACTTTAGTCTGAAACACTACGACTTTAGTCTGAAACACTACGACTTTAGTCTGAAACACGACGACTTTAGTCTGAAACGCTACGACTTTAGTCTGAAACGCTACGACTTTAGTCTGAAACACGACTTTAGTCTGAAACACTACGACTTTAGTCTGAAACGCTACGACTTTAGTCTGAAACACGACTTTAGTCTGAAACACTACGACTTTAGTCTGAAACACTACGACTTTAGTCTGAAACGCTACGACTTTAGTCTGAAACGCTACGACTTTAGTCTGAAACACTACGACTTTAGTCTGAAACACTACGACTTTAGTCTGAAACACGACTTTAGTCTGAAACTCTACGACTTTAGTCTGAAACACTACGACTTTAGTCTGAAACACTACGACTTTAGTCTGAAACACTACGACTTTAGTCTGAAACTCTACGACTTTAGTCTGAAACACTACGACTTTAGTCTGAAACACTACGACTTTAGTCTGAAACACTACGACTTTAGTCTGAAACACTACGACTTTAGTCTGAAACACTACGACTTTAGTCTGAAACACTACGACTTTAGTCTGAAACTCTACGACTTTAGTCTGAAACACGACTTTAGTCTGAAACACGACTTTAGTCTGAAACACGACGACTTTAGTCTGAAACACGACTTTAGTCTGAAACACGACTTTAGTCTGAAACACGACTTTAGTCTGAAACGCTACGACTTTAGTCTGAAACACGACTTTAGTCTGAAACACGACTTTAGTCTGAAACACGACGACTTTAGTCTGAAACGCTACGACTTTAGTCTGAAACGCTACGACTTTAGTCTGAAACACTACGACTTTAGTCTGAAACACTACGACTTTAGTCTGAAACACTACGACTTTAGTCTGAAACGCTACGACTTTAGTCTGAAACACTACGACTTTAGTCTGAAACACTACGACTTTAGTCTGAAACGCTACGACTTTAGTCTGAAACACTACGACTTTAGTCTGAAACACTACGACTTTAGTCTGAAACGCTACGACTTTAGTCTGAAACGCTACGACTTTAGTCTGAAACACTACGACTTTAGACTGAAACTCTACGACTTTAGTCTGAAACACTACGACTTTAGTCTGAAACGCTACGACTTTAGTCTGAAACTCTACGACTTTAGTCTGAAACACTACGACTTTAGTCTGAAACGCTACGACTTTAGTCTGAAACTCTACGACTTTAGTCTGAAACACTACGACTTTAGTCTGAAACGCTACGACTTTAGTCTGAAACACTACGACTTTAGTCTGAAACGCTACGACTTTAGTCTGAAACTCTACGACTTTAGTCTGAAACACTACGACTTTAGTCTGAAACGCTACGACTTTAGTCTGAAACTCTACGACTTTAGTCTGAAACACTACGACTTTAGTCTGAAACGCTACGACTTTAGTCTGAAACGCTACGACTTTAGTCTGAAACACTACGACTTTAGTCTGAAACACTACGACTTTAGTCTGAAACACTACGACTTTAGTCTGAAACACTACGACTTTAGTCTGAAACACTACGACTTTAGTCTGAAACGCTACGACTTTAGTCTGAAACACTACGACTTTAGTCTGAAACACTACGACTTTAGTCTGAAACACTACGACTTTAGTCTGAAACACTACGACTTTAGTCTGAAACACTACGACTTTAGTCTGAAACACGACTTTAGTCTGAAACACTACGACTTTAGTCTGAAACGCTACGACTTTAGTCTGAAACACTACGACTTTAGTCTGAAACACTACGACTTTAGTCTGAAACGCTACGACTTTAGTCTGAAACGCTACGACTTTAGTCTGAAACACTACGACTTTAGTCTGAAACGCTACGACTTTAGTCTGAAACACTACGACTTTAGTCTGAAACACTACGACTTTAGTCTGAAACGCTACGACTTTAGTCTGAAACGCTACGACTTTAGTCTGAAACACTACGACTTTAGTCTGAAACGCTACGACTTTAGTCTGAAACGCTACGACTTTAGTCTGAAACGCTACGACTTTAGTCTGAAACGCTACGACTTTAGTCTGAAACGCTACGACTTTAGTCTGAAACACTACGACTTTAGTCTGAAACGCTACGACTTTAGTCTGAAACACGACTTTAGTCTGAAACTCTACGACTTTAGTCTGAAACTCTACGACTTTAGTCTGAAACACGACTTTAGTCTGAAACACGACGACTTTAGTCTGAAACACTACGACTTTAGTCTGAAACTCTACGACTTTAGTCTGAAACGCTACGACTTTAGTCTGAAACACGACTTTAGTCTGAAACACGACTTTAGTCTGAAACGCTACGACTTTAGTCTGAAACGCTACGACTTTAGTCTGAAACACGACTTTAGTCTGAAACACGACTTTAGTCTGAAACACGACGACTTTAGTCTGAAACGCTACGACTTTAGTCTGAAACACTACGACTTTAGTCTGAAACACTACGACTTTAGTCTGAAACACTACGACTTTAGTCTGAAACGCTACGACTTTAGTCTGAAACACTACGACTTTAGTCTGAAACACTACGACTTTAGTCTGAAACACTACGACTTTAGTCTGAAACGCTACGACTTTAGTCTGAAACATTACGACTTTAGTCTGAAACGCTACGACTTTAGTGTGAAACACTACGACTTTAGTCTGAAACACTACGACTTTAGTCTGAAACACTACGACTTTAGTCTGAAACGCTACGACTTTAGTCTGAAACGCTACGACTTTAGTCTGAAACGCTACGACTTTAGTCTGAAACACGACTTTAGTCTGAAACACGACTTTAGTCTGAAACACTACGACTTTAGTCTGAAACGCTACGACTTTAGTCTGAAACACTACGACTTTAGTCTGAAACATTACGACTTTAGTCTGAAACACTACGACTTTAGTCTGAAACACGACTTTAGTCTGAAACACTACGACTTTAGTCTGAAACACTACGACTTTAGTCTGAAACACTACGACTTTAGTCTGAAACGCTACGACTTTAGTCTGAAACGCTACGACTTTAGTCTGAAACGCTACGACTTTAGTCTGAAACGCTACGACTTTAGTCTGAAACACTACGACTTTAGTCTGAAACGCTACGACTTTAGTCTGAAACACTACGACTTTAGTCTGAAACACTACGACTTTAGTCTGAAACGCTACGACTTTAGTCTGAAACACTACGACTTTAGTCTGAAACACTACGACTTTAGTCTGAAACACTACGACTTTAGTCTGAAACACTACGACTTTAGTCTGAAACGCTACGACTTTAGTCTGAAACACTACGACTTTAGTCTGAAACACTACGACTTTAGTCTGAAACACTACGACTTTAGTCTGAAACACTACGACTTTAGTCTGAAACACGACTTTAGTCTGAAACTCTACGACTTTAGTCTGAAACACGACTTTAGTCTGAAACACGACTTTAGTGTGAAACACTGCGACTTTAGTCTGAAACACGACTTTAGTCTGAAACACGACTTTAGTCTGAAACACGACTTTAGTGTGAAACTCTGACGTCTGTGACTGCAGGGACTTCTCCCGCTGTACCTGAGTGTCCTCGCTCATCTCTTCCAGGTCCAGCTCGTCTGCAGCGTCACCGGGGGCCGGACGGAAACACAGGAGGGAGCGTCCACGCCGAGGCGGGGACACAGGCAGTCTGACCAGAGACACCGTGGGCTGCAGCCGGCCCGGACTGCTGCCTGCCTGTCCCATCACAGAGCTCCGGTCTTCAGCTACTCCGTCCAACAGTTCAGGGTCAGGGTCTTCATCCAAGGGTCCAGTTTCAGGTGCAGGGTCAGGGTCTTCATCCAAGGGTCCAGTTTCAGGGTCAGGGTCTTCATCCAAGGGTCCAGTTTCAGGTGCAGGTGCAGGGGCTTCATCCAAGGGTCCAGTTTCAGGAGCAGGGTCTTCATCCAAGGGTCCAGTTTCAGGTGCAGGTGCAGGGTCTTCATCCAAGGGTCCAGTTTCAGGGTCAGGGTCTTCATCCAAGGGTCCAGTTGCAGGTTCCTTGGCTTCTGGGTCCGGTTCCCTGGATGCGGACGGTTCTCCTGCAGGTGCGGGTTCTTCAGACATGGTGGAGGTGGGTTCGTTCTCTGTGGGTTCCTTCCGCCTCGCTGCGACCTGCTGTAAGGTGCCGCCACAGGGGGAGTCCGCCAAGGCCCTCACCACGAGACTCTGCAGCTGCTTCAGAGGGGCAGGATGGGGGTCGGCGGCGTCAGGGGGGAGGGGCTGGACGGAGGACGGAGGGATGCTGGTGGTTACGGAGCTTCGGTCCTTCAGAGGTTGATGCTTGGAATGCTGCGTTTGACTCGGCAGCACCGTGGGACTCGGCAGCGCCGCGTGACTCGGCAGCTCCGTGTGACTCGGCAGCACCGTGTGACTCGTCAGCACCGTGTGACTCGTCAGCACCGCTTGACTCGTCAGCACCGTGGGACTCGGCAGCGCCGTGGGACTCGGCAGCATCGCGTGACTCGGCAGCTCCGTGTGACTCGGCAGCACCGTGTGACTCGTCAGCACCGCTTGACTCGTCAGCACCGTGGGACTCGGCAGCACCGTGTGACTCGGCAGCACCGTGTGACTCGGCCCCACAGAGATCTGGTTTCCCTTGGTGGCCACAGGAAGTGCTGGAGCGCTGCGCGTGGACTGCCCCGGGAGGACGCCCCCCGTCAGGCTCTCCTGCTGGGGCGGCCTGGCGTTCGCAGCTGAGGTCTGACTGAGTGTCGTGGGAAATGGAGGCCAAACAGACGGGAGGTTGACGCAGGACACCGGATACAACATCTGAGTGTTGGTCAGCGCGGCGCTGGAGGACCTTCTCTGACGGGGGTCGGGCGGCTGGACCACTTGAAGGACCAGAGGCGGACCTGATTGCTGGGGGAGGCGAAAGCTGAGCGGCTCCGGGTGCACGGCGTTAGAAACTGGCACCAACATCTGTATTTGGTTCTTCTCCAGGCGGGGGAGCGAGGACAGGTGCTGCACGGCGGTCTGCGTGGGCGGGGCTGCGGCGGTCGCAGTCACAGGAGCATCAGAAGACAGAGGACTGATCCCGTCCAACGTGGACTTGGACAGAGCAGAGGCAGAGTGGACTGGAACAAGTGAGTCAAGCATGATCCTGGGCGGGGGGAGGGGTCCTGAGGCGGAGCTGGAGCTGGAGCTGGAGGTGGAGGTGGAGGTGGAGGTGGAGCTGGAGGTGGAGGTGGAGGTGGAGCTGGAGGTGGAGCTGGAGGTGGAGCTGGAGGTGGAGGTGGAGACGCCTGCAGCGCTCTGATCAGAGGCTGCTGTGACGGAGAAAGGGACCCACTTCACCTCCAGATGACCTGGGGACACAAACGTGCGTCAGCAGCAGAATCAACAACATCATCAACAGTAAGTCCTGGTTGAGTAACATGGCAGAGGTGTGTGTGTGTGTGTGTGTGTGTGTGTGTGTGTGTGTGTGTGTGTGTGTGTGTGTGTGTGTGTGTGTGTGTGAAATAACCATGACTTCAGTCTGAAACACGACGTCTCTGAGCACAAACACAGAAACGTCCTCAGGTTCAGATGAAACATCACACGACTGTGTCTGTGTCTGTGTCTGTGTGTGTGTCTGTGTCTGTGTCTGTGTCTGATGCTCTGTGTCTGTGTCTGTGTCTGATGCTCTGGAGGTCTGTGGGTGGAGGTCTGTGGGTGGTGGTCTGTGGGTGGAGGTCTGTGGGTGGTGGTCTGTGGGTGGAGGTCTGGTGGTGGAGGTCTGTGGGTGGAGGTCTGTGGGTGGTGGTCTGTGGGTGGAGGTCTGTGGGTGGTGGTCTGTGGGTGGAGGTCTGTGGGTGGAGGTCTGTGGGTGGTGGTGTGTGGGTGGAGGTCTGTGGGTGGTGGTGTGTGGGTGGAGGTCTGTGGGTGGAGGTCTGTGGGTGGTGGTCTGTGGGTGGAGGTCTGTGGGTGGAGGTCTGTGGGTGGAGGTCTGGTGGTGGAGGTCTGTGGGTGGAGGTCTGTGGGTGGTGGTGTGTGGGTGGAGGTCTGTGGGTGGTGGTCTTCGGGTGGAGGTCTGTGGGTGGAGGTCTGTGGGTGGTGGTGTGTGGGTGGAGGTCTGTGGGTGGTGGTGTGTGGGTGGAGGTCTGTGGGTGGAGGTCTGTGGGTGGTGGTGTGTGGGTGGAGGTCTGTGGGTGGAGGTCTGTGGGTGGAGGTCTGGTGGTGGAGGTCTGTGGGTGGAGGTCTGTGGGTGGTGGTGTGTGGGTGGAGGTCTGTGGGTGGTGGTCTTCGGGTGGAGGTCTGTGGGTGGAGGTCTGTGGGTGGTGGTGTGTGGGTGGAGGTCTGTGGGTGGTGGTGTGTGGGTGGTGGTCTGTGGGTGGAGGTCTGTGGGTGGTGGTGTGTGGGTGGTGGTCTGTGGGTGGAGGTCTGTGGGTGGAGGTCTGTGGGTGGTGGTCTGTGGGTGGAGGTCTGTGGGTGGTGGTCTGTCCCTGTGGGTGGTGGTCTGTGGGTGGTGGTCTGTGGGTGGTGGTCTGTGGGTGGAGGTCTGTGGGTGGAGGTCTGTGGGTGGTGGTGTGTGGGTGGAGGTCTGTGTGTGGAGGTCTGTGGGTGGTGGTGTGTGGGTGGAGGTCTGTGGGTGGAGGTCTGTGGGTGGTGGTGTGTGGGTGGAGGTCTGTGGGTGGAGGTCTGTGGGTGGTGGTCTGTGGGTGGAGGTCTGTGGGTGGAGGTCTGTGGGTGGTGGTCTGTGGGTGGAGGTCTGTGGGTGGAGGTCTGTGGGTGGAGGTCTGTGGGTGGTGGTGGTGTGTGGGTGGAGGTCTGTGGGTGGAGGTCTGTGGGTGGTGGTGTGTGGGTGGTGGTCTGTGGGTGGAGGTCTGTGGGTGGTGGTGTGTGGGTGGAGGTCTGTGGGTGGAGGTCTGTGGGTGGTGGTCTGTGGGTGGAGGTCTGTGGGTGGAGGTCTGTGGGTGGTGGTCTGTGGGTGGTGGTCTGTGGGTGGGGGTCTGTGGGTGGTGGTGTGTGGGTGGTGGTCTGTGGGTGGAGGTCTGTGGGTGGTGGTGTGTGGGTGGTGGTCTGTGGGTGGAGGTCTGTGGGTGGAGGTCTGTGGGTGGTGGTCTGTGGGTGGAGGTCTGTGGGTGGTGGTCTGTCCCTGTGGGTGGTGGTCTGTGGGTGGAGGTCTGTGGGTGGTGGTCTGTGGGTGGTGGTCTGTGGGTGGAGGTCTGTGGGTGGAAGTCTGAGGGTGGAGGTCTGTGGGTGGTGGTGTGTGGGTGGAGGTCTGTGTGTGGAGGTCTGTGGGTGGTGGTGTGTGGGTGGAGGTCTGTGGGTGGAGGTCTGTGGGTGGTGGTGTGTGGGTGGAGGTCTGTGGGTGGTGGTCTGTGGGTGGAGGTCTGTGGGTGGTGGTCTGTCCCTGTGGGTGGTGGTCTGTGGGTGGTGGTCTGTGGGTGGAGGTCTGTAGGTGGAGGTCTGTGGGTGGTGGTGTGTGGGTGGAGGTCTGTGGGTGGAGGTCTGTGGGTGGTGGTCTGTGGGTGGAGGTCTGTGGGTGGAGGTCTGTGGGTGGTGGTCTGTGGGTGGAGGTCTGTGGGTGGAGGTCTGTGGGTGGTGGTGGTGTGTGGGTGGAGGTCTGTGGGTGGAGGTCTGTGGGTGGTGGTGGTGTGTGGGTGGAGGTCTGTGGGTGGAGGTCTGTGGGTGGTGGTGTGTGGGTGGTGGTCTGTGGGTGGAGGTCTGTGGGTGGTGGTGTGTGGGTGGTGGTCTGTGGGTGGAGGTCTGTGGGTGGAGGTCTGTGGGTGGTGGTCTGTGGGTGGTGGTCTGTGGGTGGTGGTCTGTGGGTGGAGGTCTGTGGGTGGTGGTGTGTGGGTGGTGGTCTGTGGGTGGAGGTCTGTGGGTGGTGGTGTGTGGGTGGTGGTCTGTGGGTGGAGGTCTGTGGGTGGTGGTCTGTGGGTGGAGGTCTGTGGGTGGTGGTCTGTCCCTGTGGGTGGTGGTCTGTGGGTGGTGGTCTGTCCCTGTGGGTGGAGGTCTGTGGGTGGTGGTCTGTGGGTGGTGGTCTGTGGGTGGAGGTCTGTGGGTGGAGGTCTGAGGGTGGAGGTCTGTGGGTGGTGGTGTGTGGGTGGAGGTCTGTGTGTGGAGGTCTGTGGGTGGTGGTGTGTGGGTGGAGGTCTGTGGGTGGTGGTGTGTGGGTGGAGGTCTGTGGGTGGTGGTCTGTGGGTGGAGGTCTGTGGGTGGTGGTCTGTCCCTGTGGGTGGTGGTCTGTGGGTGGTGGTCTGTGGGTGGAGGTCTGTGGGTGGAGGTCTGTGGGTGGAGGTCTGTAGGTGGAGGTCTGTGGGTGGTGGTCTGTGGGTGGAGGTCTGTGGGTGGAGGTCTGTCCCTGTGGGTGGTGGTCTGTGGGTGGTGGTCTGAGGGTGGTGGTCTGTGGGTGGTGGTCTGTGGGTGGAGTTCTGTGGGTGGAGGTCTGTGGGTGGAGGTCTGAGGGTGGTGGTCTGTGGGTGGTGGTGTGTGGGTGGAGGTCTGTGGGTGGTGGTCTGTGGGTGGAGGTCTGTGGGTGGAGGTCTGTGGGTGGTGGTCTGTGGGTGGTGGTGTGTGGGTGGAGGTCTGTGGGTGGTGGTGTGTAGGTGGAGGTCTGTGGGTGGAGGTCTGTGGGTGGTGGTGTGTGGGTGGAGGTCTGTGGGTGGAGGTCTGTGGGTGGTGGTCTGTGGGTGGAGGTCTGTGGGTGGAGGTGTGTGGGTGGAGGTCTGAGGGTGGTGGTCTGTGGGTGGTGGTGTGTGGGTGGAGGTCTGTGGGTGGTGGTCTGTGGGTGGAGGTCTGTGGGTGGAGGTCTGAGGGTGGTGGTCTGTGGGTGGTGGTGTGTGGGTGGAGGTCTGTGGGTGGTGGTGTGTAGGTGGAGGTCTGTGGGTGGAGGTCTGTGGGTGGTGGTCTGTGGGTGGAGGTCTGTGGGTGGAGGTCTGTGGGTGGAGGTGTGTGGGTGGTGGTCTGTGGGTGGAGGTCTGTGGGTGGTGGTCTGTGGGTGGTGGTGTGTGGGTGGTGGTCTGTGGGTGGAGGTCTGTGGGTGGTGGTGTGTGGGTGGAGGTCTGTGGGTGGTGGTCTGTGGGTGGTGGTCTGTGGGTGGAGGTCTGTGGGTGGAGGTCTGTGGGTGGAGGTGTGTGGGTGGTGGTCTGTGGGTGGAGGTCTGTGGGTGGTGGTGTGTGGGTGGAGGTCTGTGGGTGGAGGTCTGTGGGTGGTGGTCTGTGGGTGGTGGTCTGTGGGTGGAGGTCTGTGGGTGGAGGTCTGTGGGTGGAGGTGTGTGGGTGGTGGTCTGTGGGTGGAGGTCTGTGGGTGGTGGTGTGTGGGTGGAGGTCTGTGGGTGGAGGTCTGTGGGTGGAGGTCTGTGGGTGGAGGTCCGGACACGTGCAGTGGTGAAACCCACCAAAGTTGAAGATGCTGTGCAGAGACGTCTTGTCGGTCAGGACCACGAGCTGGACCATGGTCTGAGGAGGAGCCCAGTCCTGATCCAGGA
>NW_028154818.1:17500-32500 GCF_963691815.1 Echiichthys vipera | reverse complement strand
TCCGTTAAACAGTCACGGTTTCCGTTAGAGTTAAAGAGTTAAAGTTAAAGTTAAAGTTAAAGAGTTAAAGATAAAGTTAAAGTTAAAGAGTTAAAGTTAAAGTTAAAGTTAAAGAGTTAAAGTTAAAGTTAAAGTTAAAGAGTTAAAGTTAAAGTTAAAGTTAAAGAGTTAAAGTTAAAGTTAAAGTTAAAGAGTTAAAGTTAAAGTTAAAGTTAAAGAGTTAAAGTTAAAGTTAAAGAGTTAAAGATAAAGTTAAAGAGTTAAAGTTCAGTGCAGAGGCTTAAAACACTTTACAAAGTTCCGTTAGTTTACATTAAAACTTTCTAACGGTCAGTGTCCGGAGTTACCGTCACTTCCTGTCCTCCTCCGTTAGACTCTCGAAGTTCCGTTATTCCGGTTAACGGCGGTTCGTTCAGCCGCGAGACGGACTGGCTCCGGTCTGGACCTGGACCTGGACCCGGTGCTGAGGTGGACCCGGTGCTGAGGAGGACCCGGTGCTGAGGAGGACCCGGTGCTGAGGTGGACCCGGTGCTGAGGAGGACCCGGTGCTGAGGAGGACCCGGTGCTGAGGAGGGCCCGGTGCTGAGGTGGACCCGGTGCTGAGGTGGACCCGGCAGAACACTGGATCATCTGGATCATCTGGACCTCCTCCTCCTCCTCCTCCTCCCCGCGAGACCCGCTGTGAGTGGCGCCTGCTGCGGCTTTTCACAATAAAAGACTCTTATAGTTTTATTATTCTTAATTTCACCAACATCCATCACAGGATGTGTCCCAGTGTCTTTGTTCACCTCTAATGTTGATTATTCAAACTTTTGTGGCTTCATTTCTTTGATTTCTTTCATTTTTACAAAACAAAAGTTTAATTTTGAAGGTGTGCGGATATGACGCAGTTCGCGCCCTTCCCGGGTCAGTCTGACGGAAGTAGTCGCTTTTTGTAGTTCTTTATTTTTATGCTGATTTAATGTTTCATTTAAGTGTTTTAGTAAAAACATGAATTATTAAATCAACAGATTTAAGAAATAATAAAATACATAAATGACCCCCCCCCCCCCCCCCCCCAGTGTTGCCATGGAGACCTGGTCTGAGCACACAGACCATAATGTTCTTTACCCCGTCAGCTGCAGCAGGAAGGTCGAACCCTCATCAGGAGGTCGTTTACTGTGGAGCGTCTTCAGCCCGCTGCAGGACATCAGGACCCTGTCCCTCTGTGTGGACCCTGTCCTCTGGGTGGACCCCGTCCCTCTGTGTGGACCCTGTCCTCTGGGTGGACCCCGTCCTCTGTGTGGACCCTGTCCCTCTGGGTGGACCCTGTCCTCTGTGTGGACCCTGTCCCTCTGGGTGAACCCTGTCCCTCTGTGTGGACCCTGTCCTCTGGGTGGACCCTGTCCCTCTGGGTGGACCCTGTCCCTCTGTGTGGACCCTGTCCTCTGGGTGGACCCTGTCCCTCTGTGTGGACCCTGTCCTCTGTGTGGACCCTGTCCTCTGGGTGGACCCTGTCCCTCTGTGTGGACCCTGTCCCTCTGTGTGGACCCTGTCCTCTGTGTGGACCCTGTCCCTCTGGGTGGACCCCGTCCCTCTGGTTGGACCCCGTCCCTCTGTGTGGACCCTGTCCTCTGGGTGGACCCTGTCCCTCTGTGTGAACCCTGTCCCTCTGTGTGGACCCTGTCCTCTGTGTGAACCCTGTCCCTCTGTGTGGACCCTGTCCTCTGTGTGGACCCTGTCCCTCTGAGTGGACCCTGTCCCTCTGTGTGGACCCTGTCCCTCTGTGTGGACCCTGTCCCTCTGGTTGGACCCTGTCCCTCTGTGTGAACCCTGTCCTCTGGGTGGACCCTGTCCCTCTGTGTGGACCCTGTCCCTCTGTGTGGACCTTGTCCCTCTGTGTGGACCCTGTCCCTCTGTGTGGACCCTGTCCTCTGTGTGGACCCTGTCCCTCTGTGTGGACCCCGTCCCTCTGTGTGGACCCTGTCCCTCTGTGTGGACCCTGTCCCTCTGTGTGGACCCTGTCCCTCTGGTTGGACCCTGTCCCCCTGGGTGGACCCTGTCCCTCTGGGTGAACCCTGTCCCTCTGGGTGGACCCTGTCCTCTGGGTGGACCCCGTCCCTCTGTGTGGACCCTGTCCCTCTGGGTGGACCCCGTCCCTCTGTGTGAACCCTGTCCTCTGTGTGGACCCTGTCCTCTGGGTGAACCCTGTCCTCTGGGTGGACCCTGTCCCTCTGTGTGGACCCTGTCCTCTGGGTGGACCCTGTCCCTCTGGTTGGACCCTGTCCCTCTGTGTGAACCCTGTCCTCTGGGTGGACCCTGTCCCTCTGTGTGGACCCTGTCCCTCTGTGTGGACCCCGTCCCTCTGTGTGGACCTTGTCCCTCTGTGTGGACCCTGTCCTCTGTGTGGACCCTGTCCCTCTGTGTGGACCTTGTCCCTCTGTGTGGACCCTGTCCCTCTGTGTGGACCCTGTCCCTCTGTGTGGACCTTGTCCCTCTGTGTGGACCCTGTCCCTCTGTGTGGACCCTGTCCTCTGTGTGGACCCTGTCCCTCTGTGTGGACCCTGTCCTCTGTGTGGACCCTGTCCTCTGTGTGGACCTTGTCCCTCTGTGTGGACCCTGTCCCTCTGTGTGGACCCTGTCCTCTGTGTGGACCCTGTCCTCTGGGTGGACCTTGTCCCTCTGGGTGGACCTTGTCCCTCTGGGTGGACCCTGTCCCTCTGTGTGGACCCTGTCCCTCTGTGTGGACCCCGTCCTCTGGGTGGACCCTGTCCTCTGGTTGGACCCCGTCCCTCTGGGTGAAATCATCGGCATGAGACACTTCTCCTCGGAGGCTAGTTGTCAGGATTAGCATCATTAGCATGCTAACATTAGCATGCTCCCCCCCAGCGTACTCCTGTACAACACCTCCCCATGTACAGGACCTCCTGCTTGGTCCAAGACCCCCAGAAGTCGAGGCCCCCTGACCCGGCCGACCACAGACCCGTCGCCCTCACATCTGATGGTGGAGGTCCTGGAGGGACGGGTCCTGGTCCAGCTGAGGCCCCAGGTGAGGATGGTCCTGGCCCCTCAGTGCACCCCCACAGTCTGTCCGTCTGGGCCGTGTCCTGTCCGTCCGTCCTGGTGCTCAGTGAGTCTGACTCTGACGTTCAGCACCGAGGCTTCGTCCACACGACGGAAACAACCGGTTTTTCCCTTTTACACTGGTCCTGGTCCGTGATCCTGGTCCTGGGTCCTGGTCCTGGTCCTGGTCCTGGTCCTGGTCCTGGTCCTGGATCCTAAACGTGTGCGTCCACAGAAACCAGGTGCAGCAGCTCCAGACGCTGTAGTACCCATGCCAGGCCTGGAGGTGGAGCTGTAACTGCCACAGAAACACACCAACAACAGAGAAGAAGAGACGGGGAGACGCTGGGAGCCCCTTCACTCTGCAGTTAGTGTCCTCACTGAGCAGAGGGGGCTGCTGGGAGCCCCTTCACTCTGCAGTTAGTGTCCTCACTGAGCAGAGGGGGCTGCTGGGAGCCCCTTCACTCTGCAGTTAGTGTCCTCACTGAGCAGAGGGTGCTGCTGGGAGCCCCTTCACTCTGCAGTTAGTGTCCTCACTGAGCAGAGGGTGCTGCTGGGAGCCCCTTCACTCTGCAGTTAGTGTCCTCACTGAGCAGAGGGGGCTGCTGGGAGCCCCTTCACTCTGCAGTTAGTGTCCTCACTGAGCAGAGGGGGCTGCTTGGAGCCCCTTCACTCTGCAGTTAGTGTCCTCACTGAGCAGAGGGGGCTGCTGGGAGCCCCATCACTCTGCAGTTAGTGTCCTCACTGAGCAGAGGGGGCTGCTGGGAGCCCCTTCACTCTGCAGTTAGTGTCCTCACTGAGCAGAGGGGGCTGCTGGGAGCCCCTTCTCTCTGCAGTTAGTGTCCTCACTGAGCAGAGAGGGCTGCTGGGAGCCCCTTCACTCTGCAGTTAGTGTCCTCACTGAGCAGAGAGGGCTGCTGGGAGCCCCTTAACTCTGCAGTTAGTGTCCTCACTGAGCAGAGGGGGCTGCTGGGAGCCCCTTCACTCTGCAGTTAGTGTCCTCACTGAGCAGAGGGTGCTGCTGGGAGCCCCTTCACTCTGCAGTTAGTGTCCTCACTGAGCAGAGGGGGCCGCTGGGAGCCCCTTCACTCTGCAGTTAGTGTCCTCACTGAGCAGAGGGGGCCGCTGGGAGCCCCTTCACTCTGCAGTTAGTGTCCTCACTGAGCAGAGGGGGCCGCTGGGAGCCCCTTCACTCTGCAGTTAGTGTCCTCACTGAGCAGAGGGGGCCGCTGGGAGCCCCTTCACTCTGCAGTTAGTGTCCTCACTGAGCAGAGGGGGCCGCTGGGAGCCCCTTCACTCTGCAGTTAGTGTCCTCACTGAGCAGAGGGGGCCGCTGGGAGCCCCTTCACTCTGCAGTTAGTGTCCTCACTGAGCAGAGGGGGCCGCTGGGAGCCCCTTCACTCTGCAGTTAGTGTCCTCACTGAGCAGAGGGGGCCGCTGGGAGCCCCTTCACTCTGCAGTTAGTGTCCTCACTGAGCAGAGGGGGCCGCTGGGAGCCCCTTCACTCTGCAGTTAGTGTCCTCACTGAGCAGAGGGGGCCGCTGGGAGCCCCTTCACTCTGCAGTTAGTGTCCTCACTGAGCAGAGGGTGCCGCTGGGAGCCCCTTCACTCTGCAGTTAGTGTCCTCACTGAGCAAAGGGGGCTGCTGGGAGCCCCTTCACTCTGCAGTTAGTGTCCTCACTGAGCAGAGAGGGCTGCTGGGAGCCCCTTCACTCTGCAGTTAGTGTCCTCACTGGGCAGAGGGGGCTGCTGGGAGCCCCTTCACTCTGCAGTTAGTGTCCTCACTGAGCAAAGGGGGCTGCTGGGAGCCCCTTCACTCTGCAGTTAGTGTCCTCACTGGGCAGAGGGGGCTGCTGGGAGCCCCTTCACTCTGCAGTTAGTGTCCTCACTGAGCAGAGGGGGCTGCTGGGAGCCCCTTCACTCTGCAGTTAGTGTCCTCACTGAGCAGAGGGGGCTGCTGGGAACCCCTTCACTCTGCAGTTAGTGTCCTCACTGAGCAGAGGGGGCTGCTGGGAGCCCCTTCACTCTGCAGTTAGTGTCCTCACTGAGCAGAGGGTGCTGCTGGGAGCCCCTTCACTCTGCAGTTAGTGTCCTCACTGAGCAGAGGGGGCCGCTGGGAGCCCCTTCACTCTGCAGTTAGTGTCCTCACTGAGCAGAGGGTGCTGCTGGGAGCCCCTTCACTCTGCAGTTAGTGTCCTCACTGAGCAGAGGGGGCTGCTGGGAGCCCCTTCACTCTGCAGTTAGTGTCCTCACTGAGCAGAGGGGGCTGCTGGGAGCCCCTTCACTCTGCAGTTAGTGTCCTCACTGAGCAGAGGGGGCTGCTGGGAGCCCCTTCACTCTGCAGTTAGTGTCCTCACTGAGCAGAGGGGGCTGCTGGGAGCCCCTTCACTCTGCAGTTAGTGTCCTCACTGAGCAGAGGGGGCTGCTGGGAGCCCCTTCACTCTGCAGTTAGTGTCCTCACTGAGCAGAGGGGGCTGCTGGGAGCCCTGAGCCTAGAGCAGTTTTGCTCCTGATTCTCTTTGATCGTTGAAATAAAAACACGTTCATGAACATGAATAAACTTTCAGACTCAAGATGAAACGACTTTATTCATGAAATTAGATTTGGTGCAAAAACGACATTTTATCAGTAAAAAATGAAAGTGACAGTCTGGAGACACCTGTTCAAAGTCTGCTGTCTCAGGTGTGTGTCTCAGGTGAGTCTCAGGTGAGTCTCAGGTGTGTCTCAGGTGTGTGTCTCAGGTGAGTCTCAGGTGAGTCTCAGGTGTGTCTCAGGTGTGTGTCTCAGGTGAGTCTCAGGTGTGTCTCAGGTGAGTCTCAGGTGAGTCTCAGGTGTGTCTCAGGTGTGTGTCTCAGGTGTGTCTCAGGTGAGTCTCAGGTGTGCTTCAGGTGAGTCTCAGGTGTGTCTCAGGTGAGTCTCAGGTGTGTCTCAGGTGAGTCTCAGGTGTGTCTCAGGTGTGTGTCTCAGGTGTGTTTCAGGTGTGTCTCAGATGTCTCAGGTATGTCTCAGGTGAGTCTCAGGTGTGTGTCTCAGGTGTGTTTCAGGTGAGTCTCAGGTGTGTCTCAGGTGTGTCTCAGGTGTGTCTCAGGTGAGTCTCAGGTGTGTGTCTCAGGTGTGTTTCAGGTGAGTCTCAGGTGTGTCTCAGGTGTGTCTCAGGTGTGTCTCAGGTGAGTCTCAGGTGTGTGTCTCAGGTGTGTCTCAGGTGAGTCTCAGGTGTGTGTCTCAGGTGTGTCTCAGGTGTGTCTCAGGTGTTTCAGGTGTGTCTCAGGTGAGTCTCAGGTGAGTCTCAGGTGTGTCTCAGGTGAGTCTCAGGTGTCTCAGGTGTGTCTCAGGTGAGTCTCAGGTGTGTCTCAGGTGTCTCAGGTGGGTCTCAGGTGAGTCTCAGGTGAGTCTCAGGTGTGAGTCTCAGGTGTGTCTCAGGTGAGTCTCAGGTGTCTCAGGTGAGTCTCAGGTGTGTCTCAGGTGAGTCTCAGGTGTGTCTCAGGTGAGTCTCAGGTGTGTCTCAGGTGAGTCTCAGGTGTGTCTCAGGTGTGTCTCAGGTGAGTCTCAGGTGTGTCTCAGGTGAGTCTCAGGTGTGTCTCAGGTGAGTCTCAGGTGAGTCTCAGGTGAGTCTCAGGTGTGTCTCAGGTGTGTGTGTCTCAGGTGTGTCTCAGGTGTGTGTCTCAGGTGTGTCTCAGGTGAGTCTCAGGTGTGTCTCAGGTGTCACTGCAGCAGGCAGCCACAGGTGGCGTTCTTCTCCTTGTGTGTGGAGTGGAACAGCTGGATGGCCTGTTTGTTGATCAGAGTCCAGAAGTTGTGGAAGGAGATGCTGTGGCCGCCCGGGACCCCCATCAGGTCCAGGACCTGCCCCAGACCCTCTTCAGTGTCCACAGCCTAAAACAGGAAACAGGAAGTGAGTCAGCTCAGCGACACAATGAATCAGTTACCACAATAAAACTCCTGAGACAGTCATGTCTCCTTTAGTGGTCTACACTTAACCGTCTCCTTTAGTGGTCTACACTTAACCGTCTCCTTTAGTGGTCTACACTTAACCGTCTCCTTTAGCGTCTAAACTTAACCGTCTCCTTTAGTGGTCTACACTTAACCGTCTCCTTTAGTCTACACTTAACCGTCTCCTTTAGTGGTCTACACTTAACCGTCTCCTTTAGTGGTCTACACTTAACCGTCTCCTTTAGTGGTCAACACTTAACCGTCTCCTTTAGTCTACACTTAACCGTCTCCTTTAGTGGTCTACACTTAACCGTCTCCTTTAGTCTACACTTAACCGTCTCCTTTAGTCTACACTTAACCGTCTCCTTTAGTGGTCTACACTTAACCGTCTCCTTTAGTCTACACTTAACCGTCTCCTTTAGTGGTCTACACTTAACCGTCTCCTTTAGTCTACACTTAACCGTCTCCTTTAGTGGTCTACACTTAACCGTCTCCTTTAGTCTACACTTAACCGTCTCCTTTAGTGGTCTACACCTAACGGTCTCCTTTAGTGGTCTAAACTTAACCGTCTCCTTTAGTGGTCTAAACTTAACCGTCTCCTTTAGTGACTAAACCTAACCGTCTCCTTTAGAGACTAAACTTAACGGTCTCCTTTAGTGACTAAACTTAACCGTCTCCTTTAGTGACTAAACTTAACCGTCTCCTTTAGAGACTAAACTTAACCGTCTCCTTTAGAGACTAAACTTAACCGTCACCTTTAGTGTCTAAACTTAACCGTCTCCTTTAGAGACTAAACTTAACGGTCTCCTTTAGTGACTAAACTTAACCGTCTCCTTTAGTGACTAAACTTAACCGTCTCCTTTAGAGACTAAACTTAACCGTCACCTTTAGTGTCTAAACTTAACCGTCTCCTTTAGTGACTAAACTTAACCGTCTCCTTTAGAGACTAAACTTAACCGTCTCCTTTAGTGTCTAAACTTAACCGTCTCCTTTAGTGTCTAAACTTAACCGTCTCCTTTAGTGACTAAACTTAACCGTCTCCTTTAGAGACTAAACTTAACCGTCTCCTTTAGTGGTCTAAACTTAACCGTCTCCTTTAGTGACTAAACTTAACCGTCTCCTTTAGAGACTAAACTTAACCGTCTCCTTTAGTGTCTAAACTTAACCGTCTCCTTTAGTGTCTAAACTTAACCGTCTCCTTTAGTGACTAAACTTAACCGTCTCCTTTAGAGAGTAAACTTAACGGTCTCCTTTAGCGGTCTACAGTAAGCGTGGTGGTGGTGGACCTGGGAGAACCCGGGCAGCTGGCTGGAGACCAGGGTCTGGAACTGGCTCGGGTTCATGGTCGGCCGGTCGTCGGCAGCTTCATGGAACTCTGTGACCAGAGCGTCTATGGCCAGCTCCAGATCTGAGAACTGAGACCAGAGTGTGTGTTAGCAGCGTGTTAGCAGCGTGTTAGCAGTGTGTTAGCAGCGTGTTAGCAGTGTGTTAGCAGCGTGTTAGCAGTGTGTTAGCAGCGTGTTAGCATCGTGTTCACAGGGTGTTAGCATGTTTATAGTGTTAGCATGTTTATAGTGTTAGCCTGTTTATAGCATTAGCATGTTTATAGTGTTAGTATGTTTATAGCGTTAGCATGTTGTAGTGTTAGCATATTTAGAGTGTTGGCATGTTTATAGTGTTAGCATGTTTATAGTATTAGCTAGTTTATCGCCTTAGCAGGATTATGGTGTTGGCATGTTTATAGTGTTAGCATGTTTATAGTGTTAGCATGTTTATAGCGTTAGCATGTTGTAGTGTTAGCATATTTAGAGTGTTGGCATGTTTATAGTGTTAGCATGTTTATAGTATTAGCTAGTTTATAGCCTTAGCAGGATTATGGTGTTAGCATGTTTATAGTGTTAGCATGTTGTAGTGTTAGCATGTTTATAGCGTTAGCATGTTTATAACATTAGCTAGGTTATAGCCTTAGCATGTTTATAGTGTTAGCATGTTTATAGCCTTAGCATGTTTATAGTGTTGGCATGTTTATAGTGTTAGCATGTTGTAGTGTTAGCATGTTTATAGCCTTAGCATGTTTATAGTGTTAGCATGTTTATAGCCTTAGCATGTTTATAGTGTTGGCATGTTGTAGTGTTAGCATGTTTATAGTGTTAGCATATTTAGAGCGTTGGCATGTTTATAGTGTTAGCATGTTGTAGTGTTAGCATGTTTATAGCCTTAGCATGTTTATAGTATTAGCAGGTTTATAGTGTTAGCATGTTTATAGTGTTAGCATGTTGTAGTGTTAGCATGTTTATAGCCTTAGCATGTTTATAGTATTAGCAGGTTTATAGTGTTAGCATGTTTATAGTGTTAGCATGTTTATAGTGTTAGCAGGTTTATAGTGTTAGCATGTTTATAGCCTTAGCATGTTTATAGTATTAGCATGTTTATAGTATTAGCAGGTTTATAGTGTTAGCATATTTAGAGCGTTGGCATGTTTATAGCCTTAGCATGTTTATAGTATTAGCATGTTTATAGTATTAGCAGGTTTATAGTGTTAGCATGTTTATAGTGTTAGCATGTTTATAGTGTTAGCATGTTTATAGTGTTAGCATGTTTATAGTGTTAGCATGTTTATAGTGTTAGCAGTAACAGTAACAGCAGCAGCGTCTGAACCCCCCCCCCCCCCCGTTGCCGTGTAAACACTGAGGTGATGAGGGAGGAATGTGGCCCCCGGGCAGGACGGGGCCCTCAGCAGCTGTTTGTTGAGCCCCGGGGACGTGAAACACCGTTGGAAGAGTCAAACAGCTGCAGGAGCTCAGGGCGCCACACCCTCCGCTCAGGCCACCGCGCCATGACCTCAGGGCGCCGCACCCTCCGCTCAGGCCACCGCGCCGTGTGCTCAGGGCGCCGCACCCTCCGCTCAGGCCACCGCGCCGTGTGCTCAGGGCGGCGGCCGCACAGCTGCTCACACACAGTTCAACATAAACCTGCTGCTGCTGGTGTTCAGACGACAACACTGGCTCATGAACCGGCTCATGGACCGGCTCATGGACCGGCTCATGGACCGGCTCATGGACCGGCTCATGAACCAGGTCATGGACCGGCTCATGAACCAGGTCATGGACCGGCTCATGGACCAGGTCATGGACCGGCTCATGGACCAGGTCATGAACCAGGTCATGGACCGGCTCATGAACCAGGTCATGAACCAGGTCATGGACCGGCTCATGAACCAGGTCATGGACCGGCTCATGAACCAGGTCATGAACCAGGTCATGGACCGGCTCATGGACCAGGTCATGAACCAGGTCATGGACCGGCTCATGAACCAGGTCATGGACCGGCTCATGAACCAGGTCATGGACCGGCTCATGGACCAGGTCATGAACCAGGTCATGGACCGGCTCATGAACCAGGTCATGGACCGGCTCATGAACCAGGTCATGGACCGGCTCATGGACCGGCTCATGAACCAGGTCATGAACCAGGTCATGGACCGGCTCATGAACCAGGTCATGAACCAGGTCATGGACCGGCTCATGGACCGGCTCATGAACCAGGTCATGAACCAGGTCATGGACCGGCTCATGAACCAGGTCATGGACCGGCTCATGAACCAGGTCATGAACCAGGTCATGGACCGGCTCATGAACCAGGTCATGGACCGGCTCATGGACCAGGTCATGGACCGGCTCATGGACCGGGTCAGAACCGTCAGGACGGAGTTGAACTGAACCTCGACGATTAAAAAACCTTCATGTTGTCTTTAAATATGCAAATTAGGCTAATTTGCATAAATGTCCAGAACAACAGACGTGAACATTCGATAAAGTTCAACATTCTGCTTTTGTCTTGTTAGCATTGTTAGCAATACGGTAGCATTTAGCAGACATGCTAGTTAGCTATAGTGTAGTATTTAGCACACATGCTAGTTAGCTATAGTGTAGTATTTAGCACACATGCTAGTTAGCTATAGTGTAGTATTTAGCAGACATGCTAGTTAGCTATAGTGTAGTATTTAGCAGACATGCTAGTTAGCTATACTGTAGTATTTAGCACACATGCTAGTTAGCTATAGTGTAGTATTTAGCAGACATGCTAGTTAGCTATAGTGTAGTATTTAGCAGACATGCTAGTTAGCTATAGTGTAGTATTTAGCAGACATGCTAGTTAGCTATAGTGTAGTATTTAGCAGACATGCTAGTTAGCTATGGTGTAGTATTTAGCACACATGCTCGTTAGCTATAGTGTAGTATTTAGCAGACATGCTAGTTAGCTATAGTGTAGTATTTAGCAGACATGCTAGTTAGCTATAGTGTAGTATTTAGCAGACATGCTAGTTAGCTATAGTGTAGTATTTAGCAGACATGCTAGTTAGCTATAGTGTAGTATTTAGCAGACATGCTAGTTAGCTATAGTGTAGTATTTAGCAGACATGCTAGTTAGCTATAGTGTAGCATTTGTTGTTTATGAACATTCGTTATTGTCCTTTTTTCATCATGTCACAGAAACACAGTTGTTGTTGTTTTGACTCTAAAGTTCAACAAGAATAAAGTTTCATATTTAAACAAAACCACCGAGCAAAGTTCACAATAATCACTATAATCATAATAATAATAATAATCACAATAATCATAATAATCATTATAATCATAATAATAATAATAATCACAATAATCATAATAATCATAATAATCACAATAATAATAATAATCACAATAATAACAATAATCACAATAATCACAATAATCACTATAATCATAATAATCATTATAATCATAATAATAATAATAATCACAATAATCATAATAATCATAATAATCACAATAATAATAATAATCACAATAATAACAATAATCACAATAATCACAATAATCACTATAATCATAATAATCACTATAATCACAGAAACATAGAAACTCACAGAACAGATGAAAATAATAATGTTTGTAACAGAGTTCAGTTCTTACCTTCGTCTGAGACATCGAAGCTTCTACTGAACACACAACAACCAACACACGAGAGGAGCTGCAGCTGCTGCTGCTACGACGACTACAACGACTACTGCTGCTACGACTACTACTACAACTGTCCACGACACAAGAGGAGAGGAGCTGAGTCAACACACACACACACTGAACACACAACAACCAACACACGAGAGGAGCTGCTGCTGCTGCTGCTACGACGACTACAACAACTACTGCTGCTACGACTACTACTGCTACTACTACTGTCCACGACACAAGAACCGAGAGGAGCTGAGTCAACACACACACACACACAGAGAGAGGGAGAGAGAGACACACACACACACACACACAGAGACGGGAAGGAGCCGGAGCTTGTGAGGGAGGTGGAGCTCCCAGTTAGATCTGGGGGGGCTCACCTCCACACACAGTCTGGATCTGGACCCGTGCTCCTGGATAGGGGCTGGACCCTGGTCTTCTCTGGAGGGGCCCAGGGTGTGAGGGGCCGGGCGGGTGTGGGGAGACTCTCAAACCCCCGGCTGAGCGCCGCGGTGTTGGAGCTCACCCCGGTGGACCAGAGGGTGGCCTCCTTACGCCTGCGGGAGGAACGGCCTCCCTGATCTAAACCCCAGCGTCTGGTGTTAGACTTGTGTGCTGGTCCTGGATCCTCTTTAACAAACACCATGTTGGAACAGAAGGAGGCTCAGAAGTGGACCTGGTCCCAGAGCACACTAGGCCAAAGGTCCAGGATCCAGTCTGTGATGGTCTCATCTGATCTGAGGCCGGATGTTTTGGACACTCGGGTGAAGAGAGGGGCAGAGCTGTCAGCTGATCACCATCTGGGGATGAGTGGGTCAGAGGACGGGGAAGGTTCTGGACAGACCGGGTAAACCCAAACCAGTAGTGCGGGTGAACTGGGACCGTCTGGAGGAGGCCCCTGTCCCAGAGACCTTCACCTCACACCTCCGGAGGAGCTTTTCTGGCGTCCCTGTGGAGGTCGGGGGCATCGAACCGGAGCGGGCGATGTTCAAAGCTTCCACTGCTGAAGCTGCAGCGGTGAGCTGTGGCCTCAAGGTCTCAGGTGCCTCAAGGGGCGGGGACCCTGGACCACCGTGGTGGACCCCGGGGGTCAGGGGTCCCCCTGAAGAAGGAGGCCTTCAGGATCTGGTCTCCCAGAAGACTCCGGAGGTGGTTCTGAGGTCCCCACAGGTCTGAAGGGCTGCAGCCTCTGCTGGGTCAGAGGCAAAGCAGCGGGTGTGGGAGGAGTTCACACAAGTCCTGGAGAAGGACTTTGGGGGGCACCGAGGTGCTTCTGGACCACCATTCAGCACCTCAGGAGGGGGACACGGGGAACCGTCCAAGCTGTTCACAGTAAGGACGGGACGCTGGTGCCCTCAGCTGATGAGGTCATGGGGCGGTGGAAGGACTCTGAGGAAGTCCTGAATGGGCCCAACACGCCCTCTTTTGTAGAGGCAGAGCTGGAGGCTGATGGGGATCATCGTCAACATCTCTGACAGAAGTCACTGAGGAAGGAAACAAGTCCACAGAGGCAAAGCCCCAGGATCCATGAGCTGCATCCACACATGCTGAAAGCTCTGGGTCTGGAGGGGCCGTCCTGGTCCTGGTCCTGGTCCTGGTCCTGGTCCACACGTCTCTGACACACTGGTGGAAGTCTGGGACAGTGCCGAGGGAGTGTCAGACCGGGGTGGTGGTTCCTGTTCAGAAAGGGGGACCAGAGGGTGTGAGCCAGTTCCAGGGGGATCACACTCCTCAGCCTCCCTGGTGAAGTCGACTCCAAGGTGCTGGAAAGGAGGTTGGTCCTGTAGAACCTCAGACTGAAGAGGAACCAGGTGGATCCAGTCCTGGACCTGGACCAGGACCAGCTCTGCACTCTCCAGGATCCTGGAGGGGGTCTGGGAGTGGGCCCATCCGGTCTACATGTGCTTTGTGGATCTGGAGAAGGCCCATGACCGGGTCCCTGGAGATACTGTGGGAGGTGCTGGGGGAGTCTGGGGTGAGGGGGTCACTTCTGAGGGGGTCCAGTCTCTGTACCCCCAAAGAGAGAGCTGAGTCCGGATCCTGGGCAGTGAGGCGGAGTGGTTCCCGGTGGGGGTCTCCTCCTCCAGGGGGGCACTCTGTCACCAATCCTGTTTGTGGTTTTCATGGACAGGATATGGAGGCGTAGTCGTGGTGGGGAGGGGCTGCAGGTGGGTGGGGACCTGGCAGTGCTGGTCCAGCCCCAGCCTGGTCCTGGTCCTGGTCCTGGTCCTGGTCCAGTGGTTGGTGGAAGTAGTTCTGGACTTGGTTAGTGCTGGTCCAGTCTCAGATTGGTCCTGGTCCTTGCTTTTGTGGGTGTGTTCTGTCCGTGGGACGAGCTGGTCTGAGTGTGAGAACCATCGCTAAACAGAGGAGGACCCAGGGACCCAGGGACCCACGGACCCACGGACCCAGGGACCCACAGACCCAGGGACCCACAGACCCAGGGACCCAGGGACCCAGGGACCCAGGGACCCAGGGACCCACAGACCCAGGGACCCACAGACCCAGGGACCCAGGGACCCACAGACCCAGGGACCCAGGGACCCACAGACCCAGGAACCCACAGACCCATGAACCCAGGGACCCACGGACCCAGGAACCCACGGACCCACAGACCCAGGGACCCACGGACCCACAGACCCACAGACCCAGGGACCCACAGACCCAGGAACCCAGGGACCCACGGACCCACAGACCCAGGCAACCACGGACCCAGGCAACCACCCAACCTGAACCTGGCAACCAACCTGAACCTGGCAACCAACAAACCTGAACCTGGCAACCAACCAACCTGAACCTGGCAACCAACCAACCTGAACCTGGCAACCAACCAACCTGAACCTGGCAACCAACCTGAACCTGGCAACCAACCTGAACCTGGCAACCAACCTGAACCTGGCAACCAACCTGAACCTGAACCTGGCAACCAACCAACCTGAACCTGGCAACCAACCTGAACCTGGCAACCAACCAACCTGAACCTGGCAACCAACAAACCTGAACCTGGCAACCAACAAACCTGAACCTGGCAACC
>NW_028154818.1:2500-10000 GCF_963691815.1 Echiichthys vipera | reverse complement strand
TCGGCGAACACCGCCCGGCACTTCCTGTACGGAGAGCCAAGTTTGGCGTTGCACACGTCACCGATGTCCACCAGGAAGTGGAGGACGTTCCTCAGAGTGCGAGCTGCAGGTCAGAGGTCAGAGGTCAGAGGTCACATCAGCGTCTCAGCCTCCGTCACCATCTTCAGACGGAGACCAGAGCTTTGATGAACCCGTGAAACAGCCCTCACCAACATGGCGGACGCTGTCCGTCAGCGTGTGGATGAGGTCGTGAACGCGTCTCGCTGCAGAGTGAGCGTTGCTGCTGATCTCCCTGATTCTGTCCAACGCCGCTGCAACGCAACACACGCCTCTCATCAGCAGCAGTGACTTCATTCATCCATCAGTGTTTTTCATGCATGTGCTGTTGTGAAGGTGGGCGGGGCTTACAGAAAAGGGGCGTGACCGCCTTCTGCATCAGCTCCTGTGTTTGATTGGCTGCCAGCTCGGCTCCGCACAGCAGACTGGCGGCGGCCCGCTCGGTGTTCTCCAGCGTGTTGGTGACGGGTCCGGTCAGCAGCACGGACGCAAACAGGAAGAGGAGGAACTTCCTGCCCTGAGCTGAAACGCAAGACAGGAGGGCCTGTGATAGGCTGAGCAGGACCACGCCCCCAGGAACTCAGCTACCGGCGTGTCCCTGACAGGAAGTGGCGGCTTCTTCAAACCCACCTGAGCACAGTGACGGCAGCAGCACGCAGACGTCGGCCCGGACGCCGGCGGACAGCCCCGTGCCGAAGGCCGCCAGGACGGCCAGGGTCAGCGTGGTGTAGACGCACGACCACAGAGGCTGTTTCTGCAGGAAGAGCGCCGTGAGCCCGTACACGGACGCCAACAGCAGCCCCGAGACAAACGCCCCCAGGCTCCGCCCCCCCTCCGACAGGTCACCTCTGATCTTCCTCCACCTGCTGCGGTCAGAGCGCCGCGGCGACCTGAGCACGGAAACATGATGTCATCACACAGGTCCGACTCCACGCAGAGCGAGGCTGTTTCTGTTTCAGCTTCATTTACGTCACAGACACGAAACACGTGAAGAGTTCAGACGATCGGGTGTCGATTCATGAGTCATCACATTAATACGTCTGTTAATGACAGTAATGTTTCATAAGGGTCAGGTCTCAGCCGGCCGCTCGTTCCAGGGAGGAGCCCGTGCTGCCGGGTCGTAGTCGCCCGTGCTGCCGGGTCGTAGTCGCCCGTGCAGCCGGGTCGTAGTCGCCCGTGCTGCCGGGTCGTAGTCGCCCGTGCTGCCGGGTCGTAGTCGCCCGTGCAGCCGGGTCGTAGTCGCCCGTGCTGCCGGGTCGTAGTCGCCCGTGCAGCCGGGTCGTAGTCGCCCGTGCAGCCGGGTCGTAGTCGCCCGTGCTGCCGGGTCGTAGTCGCCCGTGCTGCCGGGTCGTAGTCGCCCGTGCAGCCGGGTCGTAGTCGCCCGTGCTGCCGGGTCGTAGTCGCCCGTGCAGCCGGGTCGTAGTCGCCCGTGCTGCCGGGTCGTAGTCGCCCGTGCAGCCGGGTCGTAGTCGCCCGTGCAGCCGGGTCGTAGTCGCCCGTGCTGCCGGGTCGTAGTCGCCCGTGCTGCCGGGTCGTAGTCGCCCGTGCAGCCGGGTCGTAGTCGCCCGTGCTGCCGGGTCGTAGTCGCCCGTGCAGCCGGGTCGTAGTCGCCCGTGCAGCCGGGTCGTAGTCGCCCGTGCTGCCGGGTCGTAGTCGCCCGTGCAGCCGGGTCGTAGTCGCCCGTGCTGCCGGGTCGTAGTCTCTGGTGTCTGGTGAGTCTCTGTCTCTGGTCGTACCTTTAGACTCTCCACAGGTGGTTCATGGTCTCGGGGGCGAGGAGCTCGCACAGATCTCAGTCGAGACGATTCCCATGACTTTGTCACTGGCTGGGAAACGTTGCGCCCTCTGCTCATGCCCCGTAGCTCTTGGTCCTCCCTGGCTAACAGCTAACAGCTAACTTCCTCCTGACAGTTCACGTCCCGGGTCCTGAGGGCCTTCTGCCGGGCTCTGGGGGCCAGGGTCAGCCTGTCCTCGGTCACCACCCTCAGTCTAACGGGCAGACGGAGAGGATCAACCAGGATCAGGGACCGCTCTTCGTTGCTTCTGTGCTCACAACCCGTCTTCATGGTCGTCTCAGCTGTCCTGGGGAGAGTACTCCCATAACTCCCTCTCCTGCTCCTCCACAGGTACGTCCACCTTTGACGCATCTTTAGGGTCCTTACCTCCTCTGTCCGGCCCAGGAGGCAGAGACCGCTGTCCCCTCAGCTCAGCACCACCTCCGGAGGGTCCGTCGGATCTGGAGGGAGGTCCGAGAATCGCAGGATAGCGGATCGCTGTCGCATCCCTGCTCCCGAGTACAGACCGGGTCAAAGGTCACCTCCAGGAAGCTCGCTCCCCTGGTTCACTGGTCCCTTCGAGGTCGAGTCGATCATCAACCCCAGTGCGGTCTAAAGCTTCCTGCTTCACTCAGGATTCATCCCACGTTCCTCGTCTCTCAGCTGGAGCCGGTGTCGTGTCCACCAGCACGTCGGTGCCAGACGGTCGTTGCTGTGTCGTGGTTCGTGTCTCTTGGTTGCTTCCTCCTGATGATCGTGTTTCCTTTACGCGTTGCTTTGTCTCGTGTTGATCATCGTTTCTTTGTTTCTTTGTTTCTTTGTTTCTTTGTTTCGTTCGTTGTAGTTTCCAGAGTTCCTGTTTTCCATTCGTGTTTCGTCTCCTAGCTCACAGCTAACGTTAGCTCACAGCTAACGTTAGCTCACAGCTAACTCTCACTTGTTCAGGACTCCCCTGATGTTGTCTGTTAGCCGTTAGCTCTCAGCTAGCGTTAGCTCTCAGCTAGCGTTAGCTCACAGCTAACTCTCACCTGGTCAGGACTCCTCTGATGTTATCTGTTAGCCGTTAGCTCTCAGCTAGCGTTAGCTCTCAGCTAACTCTCACCTGTTCAGGACTCCTCTAATGTTATCTGTTAGCCGTTAGCTCTCAGCTAGCGTTAGCTCTCAGCTAACTCTCACCTGGTCAGGACTCCTCTGGTGTTGTCTGTTAGCCGTTAGCTCTCAGCTAGCGTTAGCTCTCAGCTAGCTCTCACCTGGTCAGGACTCCTCTGGTGTTATCTGTTAGCCGTTAGCTCTCAGCTAGCGTTAGCTCTCAGCTAACTCTCACCTGGTCAGGACTCCTCTGGTGTTGTCTGTTAGCCGTTAGCTCTCAGCTAGCGTTAGCTCTCAGCTAGCGTTAGCTCTCAGCTAACTCTCACCTGGTCAGGACTCCTCTGATGTTGTCTGTTAGCCGTTAGCTTTCAGCTAGCGTTAGCTCACAGCTAACTCTCACCTGGTCAGGACTCCTCTGGCGGCCCGGCTGGCTCCGCCCCCCTCCACCTGGACGGTGACGTCAGTTTTCATCAGGTGTCGTTTGATCTTTTCAATCTTCATCCTGGATTCAGAGTTTCACTGTTTCACTGTTTCAGAGTTTAAAGGTTTAAAGTTTTAAAGTTTAAAGGTTTAAAGTTTAAAGTTTAAAGTTTTAAAGTTTTCTCGTCTCCTGGAAACAAAGATTCTGACGTCGTCACTGTGGAACTTTCAGAATCTGCAACAAACGGATCTGATCTGATTTGATTTGATTTGATTTGATTTGATTTGATTTGATTTGATTTGATTTGATTTGATTTGATTTGATTTGATTTGATTTGATTTGTTTTGATTTGATTTGATTTGATTTGATTTGATTTGATTTGATTTTTTGAGTCTTTTTGTGAAAACGTCTCAAATCTTCGTCGTCGTCACAAAAGTGAGTTTAATTCATTTAATGATGTTTAGTTTCATGTTCACTGTTGTTTAGTGTGTGTGTGTCTGTGTGTGTGTGTGTGTGTGTGTGTGTGTGTGTGTGTGTGTGTGTGTGTCTGTGTGTGTGTGTGTGTGTGTGTGTGTGAGTGTGTCTGTGTGTGTGTGTGTGTGTGTCTGTGAGTGTGTGTCTGTGTCTGTGTCTGTGTGTGTGTGTGTGTGTGTGTGTGTGTGTGTGTGTCTGTGTGTGTGTGTCTGTGTGTGTGTGTTTGTCTGTGTGTGTGTGTGTGTGTGTGTGTGTGTGTCTGTGTGTGTGTGTGTGTGTGTGTGTGTGTGTGTGTGTGTGTGTGTGTCTGTGTGTGTGTGTGTGTGTGTGTGTGTGTGTGTGTGTGTGTGTGTGTGTCTGTTTGTGTGTGTGTGTGTGTGTGTGTCTGTGTCTGTGTGTGTGTGTGTGTGTCTGTGTGTGTGTGTGTCTGTGTCTGTGTGTGTGTGTGTGAGTGTCTGTGTGTGTGTGTGTGTGTGTGTGTGTGTCTCTGTGTGTGTGTGTGTGTGTGTCTCTGTGTGTGTGTGTGTGTGTGTCTCTGTGTGTGTGTGTGTGTGTGTGTGTGTGTGTTTCTGTGTGTGTGTGTGTGTGTGTCTCTGTGTGTGTGTGTGTGAGTGTCTGTGTGTGTGTGTGTGTGTGTGTGTGTGTGTGTGTCTGTGTGTGTCTCTGTGTGTGTGTGTGTGTGTCTGTGTGTGTGTGTGTGTGTGTGTGTGTGTCTCTGTGTGTGTGTGTGTGTGTGTGTCTGTGTCTGTGTGTGTGTAGTGTGTGTGTATCAGGTTCTGGTCGTCAGGACGATGTGGGGACTCGTCGGTGGAGCAGGTGAAAAACTTTATGAATCTTTATTAAGTTTAAATTTATATTTTTAATATTTTTATCTGTTTTTTCTAAATTGAATTTTTGTTTTTAAATCCTCAGTTTTGTTCCTCGGCGTTTGTCACAACCTGCCGTTGACCTTTGACCTGAAGGTGGCGACGGCGCCGCTCTTCATCGGTGAGACCACGAAAAACGTCTGAAACTATAAAAGAATAACAATAATAATAAGAACGGTTCACGAGGGCCGAGCCCCAGAGGAAGCCCGGTGCCCCCCCCCCCCCCCCCCGCGCTGCCCCATCGTCCCCTCACTCGTGAACCAGATCCCGAGGCACTTGAAGTCCTTCACTTGGGGTCAGGACTCGTTCCAGACCCGGAGGAACAATCCAGCGGTTTCCTGCTGAGAGCCACGGCCTCAGATCCAGAGGTGCTGATCCTCATCCCGGCCGTTTCACACTCGGCTGTGAACCGATCCAGTGAGTGCTGAAGGTCCCTGACCCACGACGCCATCAGGACCACGTCAGAGACCAGATCCTCAGCCCACCCACCTGCAGCCCCTCCCCACCACCACTACGCCTCCACATCCTGTCCATGAAAACCACAAACAGGATTGGGGACAGAGTGCCCCCCTGGAGGAGGCCGACCCCCACCGGGAACCACTCCGACTCACTGCCCAGGATCCGGACCCAGCTCTCTCTTTGGGGGTACAGAGACTGGACCCCCTCAGAAGTGACCCCCTCCCCCCAGACTCCCCCAGCACCTCCCACAGTATCTCCAGGGACCCGGTCATGGGCCTTCTCCAGATCCACAAAGCACATGTAGACCGGATGGGCCCACTCCCAGACCCCCTCCAGGATCCTGGAGAGTGCAGAGCTGGTCCTGGTCCAGGTCCAGGACTGGATCCACCTGGTTCCTCTTCAGTCTGAGGTTCTACAGGACCAACCTCCTTTCCAGCACCTTGGAGTCGACTTCACCAGGGAGGCTGAGGAGTGTGATCCCCCTGGAACTGGCTCACACCCTCTGGTCCCCCTTTCTGAACAGGAACCACCACCCCGGTCTGCCACTCCCTCGGCACTGTCCCAGACTTCCACCAGTGTGTCAGAGACGTGTGGACCAGGACCAGGACCAGGACCAGGACCAGGACCCGGACCAGGAGCAGGACCAGGACGGCCCCTCCAGACCCAGAGCTTTCAGCATGTGTGGATGCAGCTCATGGATCCTGGGGCTTTGCCTCTGTGGACTTGTTTCCTTCCTCAGTGACTTCTGTCAGAGATGTTGACGATGATCCCCATCAGCCTCCAGCTCTGCCTCTACAAAAGAGGGCGTGTTGGGCCCATTCAGGACTTCCTCAGAGTCCTTCCACCGCCCCATGACCTCATCAGCTGAGGGCACCAGCGTCCCGTCCTTACTGTGAACAGCTTGGACGGTTCCCCGTGTCCCCCTCCTGAGGTGCTGAATGCTGCACCAACAACAGTCAGAGCCCCCCCCCCACCACCCGCAGGCGTAAGGAGGCCACCCTCTGGTCCACCGGGGTCAACTCCAACACCGCGGCGCTCAGCCGGGGGTTTGAGAGTCTCCCCACACCCGCCCGGCCCCTCACACCCTGGGCCCCTCCAGAGAAGACCAGGGTCCAGCCCCTATCCAGGAGCACGGGTCCAGATCCAGACTGTGTGTGGAGGTGAGCCCCCCCAGATCTAACTGGGAGCTCCACCTCCCTCACAAGCTCCGGCTCCTTCCCCACAGAGAGGAGACGCTCCACGTCCCCAGAGCCTCTGCTGCCCGGGTCTGGACCCTCCAGGCCCCTCACCACACTGCCCCCCGTGCAGCAGCACACCACCATGAGGGGACGGGTCCAGACCACAGCCCTCAGGGTCACAGGGACTCAGACCTGAACCACCATGAGGGGACGGGTCCAGACCACAGCCCTCAGGGTCACAGGGACTCAGACCTGAACCACCATGAGGGGACGGGTCCAGACCACAGCCCTCAGGGTCACAGGGACTCAGACCTGAACCACCATGAGGGGGCGGGTCCTGGAGAGGGCGTTTGAAGGTGACATGAGATCATGAAACATTAATAATAACCACGTGTGCTGCAGGTGTGTGTGGCGTCTGCGCGGCGCTCTCGTCCTCCTGCAGATGCTCCGTCCTCCTCATGTTTCCCAGCATGCTCGGCTCCAGAGGCCGCGCCTACCTGCTGCTGCTCCTCCTGACCGTGCTCTACAGAGGTACACACACACACACACACACACACACAGACACACACACACACACACACACACACACACACAGACACACAGACACACACACACACACACACACACACACACAGACACACACACACACACACACACACACACACACACACACAGACACACACACACACACACACACACACACACACACACACACACACACACACACACACACACACACACACACACACACACACACACACACAGATCTCTTGCGCCTTTTGCACCCACCAGGTGTCCTCCATAGTCCGGAGGGCTCGCTGGGCGGCTGTTGGGAGATCCAGGGCAGGACAGGAGAGCTTTGTGTATCTCAGCTGAGTTACAGTCAAACCCGTCCTGGTGACGTTTCCTTGACTGGCCGAGCGCCTCTGAGGCTGAGCTGTGAGTAGCCTGGCGCAGGGCTGGCCAATCGGCTGATTCCTCCGGGACGTTGTTGAGGTTTCAGCGAGGAGCCGTCGCAGAGTGTCTGTGGTGGTGGGGCTGCTGAGAGCTGTGCGGTGGAGTCTCGTGTGGAGCTGCCCTCGGGCCACGGGGTCGAATGCTCATGAGGAGTTTGGATCTGACCATGAGGTGGTCAGTCGAGCACTCGGCTCCACGCACGACACGGGTGATGAGGACATCTC
>NW_028154819.1:0-80000 GCF_963691815.1 Echiichthys vipera | reverse complement strand
GCTTCAAAACCCTCATTTACAGCCTTTTCAGGCTCTGAAACGCTTAAAGCCACCTTCGCATGGAAGCTACTGTAACTCCGGTTCAGAAGCTTTCCCATACAAATCTCCCAGCAATACAGGTGCAAGGCAGCCTAACCATGAAGAATATGTGGTTGATTTCACTTTTCGATAGCATTTGGCCGATTTACAGGTGAAATGTCGTTTCCAGCCTTAAGGAGCAGTTAAAGGCTTCAAAACCCTCATTTACAGCCTTTTCAGGCTCTGAAACGCTTAAAGCCACCTTCGCATGGAAGCGACTGTAACTCCGCTTCAGAAGCTTTCCCATACAAATCTCCCAGCAATACAGGTGCAAGGCAGCCTAACCATGAAGAATATGTGGTTGATTTCACTTTTCGATAGCATTTGGCCGATTTACAGGTGAAATGTCGTTTCCAGCCTTAAGGAGCAGTTAAAGGCTTCAAAACCCTCATTTACAGCCTTTTCAGGCTCTGAAACGCTTAAAGCCACCTTCGCATGGAAGCGACTGTAACTCCGGTTCAGAAGCTTTCCCATACAAATCTCCCAGCAATACAGGTGCAAGGCAGCCTAACCATGAAGAATATGTGGTTGATTTCACTTTTCGATAGCATTTGGCCGATTTATAGGTGAAATGTCGTTTCCAGCCTTAAGGAGCAGTTAAAGGCTTCAAAACCCTCATTTACAGCCTTTTCAGGCTCTGAAACGCTTAAAGCCACCTTCGCATGGAAGCGACTGTAACTCCGGTTCAGAAGCTTTCCCATACAAATCTCCCAGCAATACAGGTGCAAGGCAGCCTAACCATGAAGAATATGTGGTTGATTTCACTTTTCGATAGCATTTGGCCGATTTACAGGTGAAATGTCGTTTCCAGCCTTAAGGAGCAGTTAAAGGCTTCAAAACCCTCATTTACAGCCCTTTCAGGCTCTGAAACGCTTAAAGCCACCTTCGCATGGAAGCGACTGTAACTCCGGTTCAGAAGCTTTCCCATACAAATCTCCCAGTAATACAGGTGCAAAGCAGCCTAACCATGAAGAATATGTGGTTGATTTCACTTTTTGATAGCATTGGGCCGATTTACAGGTGAAATGTCGTTTCCAGCCTTAAGGAGCAGTTAAAGGCTTCAAAACCCTCATTTACAGCCCTTTCAGGCTCTGAAACGCTTAAAGCCACCTTCGCATGGAAGCGACTGTAACTCCGGTTCAGAAGCTTTCCCGTTCAAATCTCCCAGCAATACAGGTGCAAGGCAGCCTAACCATGAAGAATATGTGGTTGATTTCACTTTTCGATAGCATTTGGCCGATTTACAGGTGAAATGTCGTTTCCAGCCTTAAGGAGCAGTTAAAGGCTTCAAAACCCTCATTTACAGCCTTTTCACGCTCTGAAACGCTAAAAGCCACCTTCGCATGGAAGCGACTGTAACTCCGGTTCAGATGCTTTCCCGTTCAAATCTCCCAGCAATACAGGTGCAAGGCAGCCAAACCATGAAGAATATGTGGTTGATTTCACTTTTCGATAGCATTTGGCCGATTTACAGGTGAAATGTCGTTTCCAGCCTTAAGGAGCAGTTAAAGGCTTCAAAACCCTCATTTACAGCCTTTTCAGGCTCTGAAACGCTTAAAGCCACCTTCGCATGGAAGCGACTGTAACTCCGGTTCAGAAGCTTTCCCATACAAATCTCCCAGCAATACAGGTGCAAGGCAGCCTAACCATGAAGAATATGTGGTTGATTTCACTTTTCGATAGCATTTGGCCGATTTACAGGTGAAATGTCGTTTCCAGCCTTCAGGAGCAGTTAAAGGCTTCAAAACCCTCATTTTCAGCCTTTTCAGGCTCTGAAACGCTTAAAGCCACCTTCGCATGGAAGCGACTGTAACTCCGGTTCAGAAGCTTTCCCATACAAATCTCCCAGTAATACAGGTGCAAAACAGCCTAACCATGAAGAATATGTGGTTGATTTCACTTTTTGATAGCATTGGGCCGATTTACAGGTGAAATGTCGTTTCCAGCCTTAAGGAGCAGTTAAAGGCTTCAAAACCCTCATTTACAGCCCTTTCAGGCTCTGAAACGCTTAAAGCCACCTTCGCATGGAAGCGACTGTAACTCCGGTTCAGAAGCTTTCCCGTTCAAATCTCCCAGCAATACAGGTGCAAGGCAGCCTAACCATGAAGATTTTGTGGTTGATTTCACTTTTCGATAGCATTTGGCCGATTTACAGGTGAAATGTCGTTTCCAGCCTTAAGGAGCAGTTAAAGGCTTCAAAACCCTCATTTACAGACTTTTCAGGCTCTGAAACGCTTAAAGCCACCTTCGCATGGAAGCGACTGTAACTCCGGTTCAGATGCTTTCCCGTTCAAATCTCCCAGCAATACAGGTGCAAGGCAGCCTAACCATGAAGAATATGTGGTTGATTTCACTTTTCAATAGCATTTGGCCGATTTACAGGTGAAATGTCGTTTCCAGCCTTAAGGAGCAGTTAAAGGCTTCAAAACCCTCATTTACAGCCTTTTCAGGCTCTGAAACGCTTAAAGCCACCTTCGCATGGAAGCTACTGTAACTCCGGTTCAGAAGCTTTCCCATACAAATCTCCCAGCAATACAGGTGCAAGGCAGCCTAACCATGAAGAATATGTGGTTGATTTCACTTTTCGATAGCATTTGGCCGATTTACAGGTGAAATGTCGTTTCCAGCCTTAAGGAGCAGTTAAAGGCTTCAAAACCCTCATTTACAGCCTTTTCAGGCTCTGAAACGCTTAAAGCCACCTTCGCATGGAAGCGACTGTAACTCCGGTTCAGAAGCTTTCCCATACAAATCTCCCAGCAATACAGGTGCAAGGCAGCCTAACCATGAAGAATATGTGGTTGATTTCACTTTTCGATAGCATTTGGCCGATTTACAGGTGAAATGTCGTTTCCAGCCTTAAGGAGCAGTTAAAGGCTTCAAAACCCTCATTTACAGCCTTTTCAGGCTCTGAAACGCTTAAAGCCACCTTCGCATGGAAGCGACTGTAACTCCGGTTCAGAAGCTTCCCATACAAATCTCCCAGCAATACAGGTGCAAGGCAGCCTAACCATGAAGAATATGTGGTTGATTTCACTTTTCGATAGCATTTGGCCGATTTATAGGTGAAATGTCGTTTCCAGCCTTAAGGAGCAGTTAAAGGCTTCAAAACCCTCATTTACAGCCTTTTCAGGCTCTGAAACGCTTAAAGCCACCTTCGCATGGAAGCGACTGTAACTCCGGTTCAGAAGCTTTCCCATACAAATCTCCCAGCAATACAGGTGCAAGGCAGCCTAACCATGAAGAATATGTGGTTGATTTCACTTTTCGATAGCATTTGGCCGATTTACAGGTGAAATGTCGTTTCCAGCCTTAAGGAGCAGTTAAAGGCTTCAAAACCCTCATTTACAGCCCTTTCAGGCTCTGAAACGCTTAAAGCCACCTTCGCATGGAAGCGACTGTAACTCCGGTTCAGAAGCTTTCCCATACAAATCTCCCAGTAATACAGGTGCAAAGCAGCCTAACCATGAAGAATATGTGGTTGATTTCACTTTTTGATAGCATTGGGCCGATTTACAGGTGAAATGTCGTTTCCAGCCTTAAGGAGCAGTTAAAGGCTTCAAAACCCTCATTTACAGCCCTTTCAGGCTCTGAAACGCTTAAAGCCACCTTCGCATGGAAGCGACTGTAACTCCGGTTCAGAAGCTTTCACGTTCAAATCTCCCAGCAATACAGGTGCAAGGCAGCCTAACCATGAAGAATATGTGGTTGATTTCACTTTTCGATAGCATTTGGCCGATTTACAGGTGAAATGTCGTTTCCAGCCTTAAGGAGCAGTTAAAGGCTTCAAAACCCTCATTTACAGCCTTTTCAGGCTCTGAAACGCTAAAAGCCACCTTCGCATGGAAGCGACTGTAACTCCGGTTCAGATGCTTTCCCGTTCAAATCTCCCAGCAATACAGGTGCAAGGCAGCCTAACCATGAAGAATATGTGGTTGATTTCACTTTTCGATAGCATTTGGCCGATTTACAGGTGAAATGTCGTTTCCAGCCTTAAGGAGCAGTTAAAGGCTTCAAAACCCTCATTTACAGCCTTTTCAGGCTCTGAAACGCTTAAAGCCACCTTCGCATGGAAGCGACTGTAACTCCGGTTCAGAAGCTTTCCCATACAAATCTCCCAGCAATACAGGTGCAAGGCAGCCTAACCATGAAGAATATGTGGTTGATTTCACTTTTCGATAGCATTTGGCCGATTTACAGGTGAAATGTCGTTTCCAGCCTTCAGGAGCAGTTAAAGGCTTCAAAACCCTCATTTTCAGCCTTTTCAGGCTCTGAAACGCTTAAAGCCACCTTCGCATGGAAGCGACTGTAACTCCGGTTCAGAAGCTTTCCCATACAAATCTCCCAGCAATACAGGTGCAAGGCAGCCTAACCATGAAGAATATGTGGTTGATTTCACTTTTCGATAGCATTTGGCCGATTTACAGGTGAAATGTCGTTTCCAGCCTTAAGGAGCAGTTAAAGGCTTCAAAACCCTCATTTACAGCCTTTTCAGGCTCTGAAACGCTTAAAGCCACCTTCGCATGGAAGCGACTGTAACTCCGGTTCAGAAGCTTTCCCATACAAATCTCCCAGTAATACAGGTGCAAAACAGCCTAACCATGAAGAATATGTGGTTGATTTCACTTTTCGATAGCATTTGGCCGATTTACAGGTGAAATGTCGTTTCCAGCCTTAAGGAGCAGTTAAAGGCTTCAAAACCCTCATTTACAGCCTTTTCAGGCTCTGAAACGCTTAAAGCCACCTTCGCATGGAAGCGACTGTAACTCCGCTTCAGAAGCTTTCCCATACAAATCTCCCAGCAATACAGGTGCAAGGCAGCCTAACCATGAAGAATATGTGGTTGATTTCACTTTTCGATAGCATTTGGCCGATTTACAGGTGAAATGTCGTTTCCAGCCTTAAGGAGCAGTTAAAGGCTTCAAAACCCTCATTTACAGCCTTTTCAGGCTCTGAAACGCTTAAAGCCACCTTCGCATGGAAGCGACTGTAACTCCGGTTCAGAAGCTTTCCCATACAAATCTCCCAGCAATACAGGTGCAAGGCAGCCTAACCATGAAGAATATGTGGTTGATTTCACTTTTCGATAGCATTTGGCCGATTTATAGGTGAAATGTCATTTCCAGCCTTAAGGAGCAGTTAAAGGCTTCTGAACCCTCATTTACAGCCTTTTCAGGCTCTGAAACGCTTAAAGCCACCTTCGCATGGAAGCGACTGTAACTCCGGTTCAGAAGCTTTCCCATACAAATCTCCCAGCAATACAGGTGCAAGGCAGCCTAACCATGAAGAATATGTGGTTGATTTCACTTTTCGATAGCATTTGGCCGATTTACAGGTGAAATGTCGTTTCCAGCCTTAAGGAGCAGTTAAAGGCTTCAAAACCCTCATTTACAGCCCTTTCAGGCTCTGAAACGCTTTAAGCCACCTTCGCATGGAAGCGACTGTAACTCCGGTTCAGAAGCTTTCCCATACAAATCTCCCAGTAATACAGGTGCAAAGCAGCCTAACCATGAAGAATATGTGGTTGATTTCACTTTTTGATAGCATTGGGCCGATTTACAGGTGAAATGTCGTTTCCAGCCTTAAGGAGCAGTTAAAGGCTTCAAAACCCTCATTTACAGCCCTTTCAGGCTCTGAAACGCTTAAAGCCACCTTCGCATGGAAGCGACTGTAACTCCGGTTCAGAAGCTTTCCCGTTCAAATCTCCCAGCAATACAGGTGCAAGGCAGCCTAACCATGAAGAATATGTGGTTGATTTCACTTTTCGATAGCATTTGGCCGATTTACAGGTGAAATGTCGTTTCCAGCCTTAAGGAGCAGTTAAAGGCTTCAAAACCCTCATTTACAGCCTTTTCAGGCTCTGAAACGCTTAAAGCCACCTTCGCATGGAAGCGACTGTAACTCCGGTTCAGAAGCTTTCCCATACAAATCTCCCAGCAATACAGGTGCAAGGTAGCCTAACCATGAAGAATATGTGGTTGATTTCACTTTTCGATAGCATTTGGCCGATTTACAGGTGAAATGTCGTTTCCAGCCTTAAGGAGCAGTTAAAGGCTTCAAAACCCTCATTTACAGCCTCTTCAGGCTCTGAAACGCTTAAAGCCACCTTCGCATGGAAGCGACTGTAACTCCGGTTCAGAAGCTTTCCCATACAAATCTCCCAGTAATACAGGTGCAAAACAGCCTAACCATGAAGAATATGTGGTTGATTTCACTTTTTGATAGCATTGGGCCGATTTACAGGTGAAATGTCGTTTCCAGCCTTAAGGAGCAGTTAAAGGCTTCAAAACCCTCATTTACAGCCCTTTCAGGCTCTGAAACGCTTAAAGCCACCTTCGCATGGAAGCGACTGTAACTCCGGTTCAGAAGCTTTCCCGTTCAAATCTCCCAGCAATACAGGTGCAAGGCAGCCTAACCATGAAGAATATGTGGTTGATTTCACTTTTCGATAGCATTTGGCCGATTTACAGGTGAAATGTCGTTTCCAGCCTTAAGGAGCAGTTAAAGGCTTCAAAACCCTCATTTACAGACTTTTCAGGCTCTGAAACGCTTAAAGCCACCTTCGCATGGAAGCGACTGTAACTCCGGTTCAGATGCTTTCCCGTTCAAATCTCCCAGCAATACAGGTGCAAGGCAGCCTAACCATGAAGAATATGTGGTTGATTTCACTTTTCAATAGCATTTGGCCGATTTACAGGTGAAATGTCGTTTCCAGCCTTAAGGAGCAGTTAAAGGCTTCAAAACCCTCATTTACAGCCTTTTCAGGCTCTGAAACGCTTAAAGCCACCTTCGCATGGAAGCTACTGTAACTCCGGTTCAGAAGCTTTCCCATACAAATCTCCCAGCAATACAGGTGCAAGGCAGCCTAACCATGAAGAATATGTGGTTGATTTCACTTTTCGATAGCATTTGGCCGATTTACAGGTGAAATGTCGTTTCCAGCCTTAAGGAGCAGTTAAAGGCTTCAAAACCCTCATTTACAGCCTTTTCAGGCTCTGAAACGCTTAAAGCCACCTTCGCATGGAAGCGACTGTAACTCCGCTTCAGAAGCTTTCCCATACAAATCTCCCAGCAATACAGGTGCAAGGCAGCCTAACCATGAAGAATATGTGGTTGATTTCACTTTTCGATAGCATTTGGCCGATTTACAGGTGAAATGTCGTTTCCAGCCTTAAGGAGCAGTTAAAGGCTTCAAAACCCTCATTTACAGCCTTTTCAGGCTCTGAAACGCTTAAAGCCACCTTCGCATGGAAGCGACTGTAACTCCGGTTCAGAAGCTTTCCCATACAAATCTCCCAGCAATACAGGTGCAAGGCAGCCTAACCATGAAGAATATGTGGTTGATTTCACTTTTCGATAGCATTTGGCCGATTTATAGGTGAAATGTCGTTTCCAGCCTTAAGGAGCAGTTAAAGGCTTCAAAACCCTCATTTACAGCCTTTTCAGGCTCTGAAACGCTTAAAGCCACCTTCGCATGGAAGCGACTGTAACTCCGGTTCAGAAGCTTTCCCATACAAATCTCCCAGCAATACAGGTGCAAGGCAGCCTAACCATGAAGAATATGTGGTTGATTTCACTTTTCGATAGCATTTGGCCGATTTACAGGTGAAATGTCGTTTCCAGCCTTAAGGAGCAGTTAAAGGCTTCAAAACCCTCATTTACAGCCCTTTCAGGCTCTGAAACGCTTAAAGCCACCTTCGCATGGAAGCGACTGTAACTCCGGTTCAGAAGCTTTCCCATACAAATCTCCCAGTAATACAGGTGCAAAGCAGCCTAACCATGAAGAATATGTGGTTGATTTCACTTTTTGATAGCATTGGGCCGATTTACAGGTGAAATGTCGTTTCCAGCCTTAAGGAGCAGTTAAAGGCTTCAAAACCCTCATTTACAGCCCTTTCAGGCTCTGAAACGCTTAAAGCCACCTTCGAATGGAAGCGACTGTAACTCCGGTTCAGAAGCTTTCCCGTTCAAATCTCCCAGCAATACAGGTGCAAGGCAGCCTAACCATGAAGAATATGTGGTTGATTTCACTTTTCGATAGCATTTGGCCGATTTACAGGTGAAATGTCGTTTCCAGCCTTAAGGAGCAGTTAAAGGCTTCAAAACCCTCATTTACAGCCTTTTCAGGCTCTGAAACGCTAAAAGCCACCTTCGCATGGAAGCGACTGTAACTCCGGTTCAGATGCTTTCCCGTTCAAATCTCCCAGCAATACAGGTGCAAGGCAGCCAAACCATGAAGAATATGTGGTTGATTTCACTTTTCGATAGCATTTGGCCGATTTACAGGTGAAATGTCGTTTCCAGCCTTAAGGAGCAGTTAAAGGCTTCAAAACCCTCATTTACAGCCTTTTCAGGCTCTGAAACGCTTAAAGCCACCTTCGCATGGAAGCGACTGTAACTCCGGTTCAGAAGCTTTCCCATACAAATCTCCCAGCAATACAGGTGCAAGGCAGCCTAACCATGAAGAATATGTGGTTGATTTCACTTTTCGATAGCATTTGGCCGATTTACAGGTGAAATGTCGTTTCCAGCCTTCAGGAGCAGTTAAAGGCTTCAAAACCCTCATTTTCAGCCTTTTCAGGCTCTGAAACGCTTAAAGCCACCTTCGCATGGAAGCGACTGTAACTCCGGTTCAGAAGCTTTCCCATACAAATCTCCCAGCAATACAGGTGCAAGGCCGCCTAACCATGAAGAATATGTGGTTGATTTCACTTTTCGATAGCATTTGGCCGATTTACAGGTGAAATGTCGTTTCCAGCCTTAAGGAGCAGTTAAAGGCTTCAAAACCCTCATTTACAGCCTTTTCAGGCTCTGAAACGCTTAAAGCCACCTTCGCATGGAAGCGACTGTAACTCCGGTTCAGAAGCTTTCCCATACAAATCTCCCAGCAATACAGGTGCAAGGCAGCCTAACCATGAAGAATATGTGGTTGATTTCACTTTTCGATAGCATTTGGGCGATTTACAGGTGAAATGTCGTTTCCAGCCTTAAGGAGCAGTTAAAGGCTTCAAAACCCTCATTTACAGCCTTTTCAGGCTCTGAAACGCTTAAAGCCACCTTCGCATGGAAGCGACTGTAACTCCGGTTCAGATGCTTTCCCGTTCAAATCTCCCAGCAATACAGGTGCAAGGCAGCCTAACCATGAAGAATATGTGGTTGATTTCACTTTTCGATAGCATTTGGCCGATTTATAGGTGAAATGTCATTTCCAGCCTTAAGGAGCAGTTAAAGGCTTCTGAACCCTCATTTACAGCCTTTTCAGGCTCTGAAACGCTTAAAGCCACCTTCGCATGGAAGCGACTGTAACTCCGGTTCAGAAGCTTTCCCATACAAATCTCCCAGCAATACAGGTGCAAGGCAGCCTAACCATGAAGAATATGTGGTTGATTTCACTTTTCGATAGCATTTGGCCGATTTACAGGTGAAATGTCGTTTCCAGCCTTAAGGAGCAGTTAAAGGCTTCAAAACCCTCATTTACAGCCCTTTCAGGCTCTGAAACGCTTAAAGCCACCTTCGCATGGAAGCGACTGTAACTCCGGTTCAGAAGCTTTCCCATACAAATCTCCCAGTAATACAGGTGCAAAGCAGCCTAACCATGAAGAATATGTGGTTGATTTCACTTTTTGATAGCATTGGGCCGATTTACAGGTGAAATGTCGTTTCCAGCCTTAAGGAGCAGTTAAAGGCTTCAAAACCCTCATTTACAGCCCTTTCAGGCTCTGAAACGCTTAAAGCCACCTTCGCATGGAAGCGACTGTAACTCCGGTTCAGAAGCTTTCCCGTTCAAATCTCCCAGCAATACAGGTGCAAGGCAGCCTAACCATGAAGAATATGTGGTTGATTTCACTTTTCGATAGCATTTGGCCGATTTACAGGTGAAATGTCGTTTCCAGCCTTAAGGAGCAGTTAAAGGCTTCAAAACCCTCATTTACAGCCTTTTCAGGCTCTGAAACGCTTAAAGCCACCTTCGCATGGAAGCGACTGTAACTCCGGTTCAGAAGCTTTCCCATACAAATCTCCCAGCAATACAGGTGCAAGGTAGCCTAACCATGAAGAATATGTGGTTGATTTCACTTTTCGATAGCATTTGGCCGATTTACAGGTGAAATGTCGTTTCCAGCCTTAAGGAGCAGTTAAAGGCTTCAAAACCCTCATTTACAGCCTCTTCAGGCTCTGAAACGCTTAAAGCCACCTTCGCATGGAAGCGACTGTAACTCCGGTTCAGAAGCTTTCCCATACAAATCTCCCAGTAATACAGGTGCAAAACAGCCTAACCATGAAGAATATGTGGTTGATTTCACTTTTTGATAGCATTGGGCCGATTTACAGGTGAAATGTCGTTTCCAGCCTTAAGGAGCAGTTAAAGGCTTCAAAACCCTCATTTACAGCCCTTTCAGGCTCTGAAACGCTTAAAGCCACCTTCGCATGGAAGCGACTGTAACTCCGGTTCAGAAGCTTTCCCGTTCAAATCTCCCAGCAATACAGGTGCAAGGCAGCCTAACCATGAAGAATATGTGGTTGATTTCACTTTTCGATAGCATTTGGCCGATTTACAGGTGAAATGTCGTTTCCAGCCTTAAGGAGCAGTTAAAGGCTTCAAAACCCTCATTTACAGACTTTTCAGGCTCTGAAACGCTTAAAGCCACCTTCGCATGGAAGCGACTGTAACTCCGGTTCAGATGCTTTCCCGTTCAAATCTCCCAGCAATACAGGTGCAAGGCAGCCTAACCATGAAGAATATGTGGTTGATTTCACTTTTCAATAGCATTTGGCCGATTTACAGGTGAAATGTCGTTTCCAGCCTTAAGGAGCAGTTAAAGGCTTCAAAACCCTCATTTACAGCCTTTTCAGGCTCTGAAACGCTTAAAGCCACCTTCGCATGGAAGCTACTGTAACTCCGGTTCAGAAGCTTTCCCATACAAATCTCCCAGCAATACAGGTGCAAGGCAGCCTAACCATGAAGAATATGTGGTTGATTTCACTTTTCGATAGCATTTGGCCGATTTACAGGTGAAATGTCGTTTCCAGCCTTAAGGAGCAGTTAAAGGCTTCAAAACCCTCATTTACAGCCTTTTCAGGCTCTGAAACGCTTAAAGCCACCTTCGCATGGAAGCGACTGTAACTCCGCTTCAGAAGCTTTCCCATACAAATCTCCCAGCAATACAGGTGCAAGGCAGCCTAACCATGAAGAATATGTGGTTGATTTCACTTTTCGATAGCATTTGGCCGATTTACAGGTGAAATGTCGTTTCCAGCCTTAAGGAGCAGTTAAAGGCTTCAAAACCCTCATTTACAGCCTTTTCAGGCTCTGAAACGCTTAAAGCCACCTTCGCATGGAAGCGACTGTAACTCCGGTTCAGAAGCTTTCCCATACAAATCTCCCAGCAATACAGGTGCAAGGCAGCCTAACCATGAAGAATATGTGGTTGATTTCACTTTTCGATAGCATTTGGCCGATTTATAGGTGAAATGTCGTTTCCAGCCTTAAGGAGCAGTTAAAGGCTTCAAAACCCTCATTTACAGCCTTTTCAGGCTCTGAAACGCTTAAAGCCACCTTCGCATGGAAGCGACTGTAACTCCGGTTCAGAAGCTTTCCCATACAAATCTCCCAGCAATACAGGTGCAAGGCAGCCTAACCATGAAGAATATGTGGTTGATTTCACTTTTCGATAGCATTTGGCCGATTTACAGGTGAAATGTCGTTTCCAGCCTTAAGGAGCAGTTAAAGGCTTCAAAACCCTCATTTACAGCCCTTTCAGGCTCTGAAACGCTTAAAGCCACCTTCGCATGGAAGCGACTGTAACTCCGGTTCAGAAGCTTTCCCATACAAATCTCCCAGTAATACAGGTGCAAAGCAGCCTAACCATGAAGAATATGTGGTTGATTTCACTTTTTGATAGCATTGGGCCGATTTACAGGTGAAATGTCGTTTCCAGCCTTAAGGAGCAGTTAAAGGCTTCAAAACCCTCATTTACAGCCCTTTCAGGCTCTGAAACGCTTAAAGCCACCTTCGAATGGAAGCGACTGTAACTCCGGTTCAGAAGCTTTCCCGTTCAAATCTCCCAGCAATACAGGTGCAAGGCAGCCTAACCATGAAGAATATGTGGTTGATTTCACTTTTCGATAGCATTTGGCCGATTTACAGGTGAAATGTCGTTTCCAGCCTTAAGGAGCAGTTAAAGGCTTCAAAACCCTCATTTACAGCCTTTTCAGGCTCTGAAACGCTAAAAGCCACCTTCGCATGGAAGCGACTGTAACTCCGGTTCAGATGCTTTCCCGTTCAAATCTCCCAGCAATACAGGTGCAAGGCAGCCAAACCATGAAGAATATGTGGTTGATTTCACTTTTCGATAGCATTTGGCCGATTTACAGGTGAAATGTCGTTTCCAGCCTTAAGGAGCAGTTAAAGGCTTCAAAACCCTCATTTACAGCCTTTTCAGGCTCTGAAACGCTTAAAGCCACCTTCGCATGGAAGCGACTGTAACTCCGGTTCAGAAGCTTTCCCATACAAATCTCCCAGCAATACAGGTGCAAGGCAGCCTAACCATGAAGAATATGTGGTTGATTTCACTTTTCGATAGCATTTGGCCGATTTACAGGTGAAATGTCGTTTCCAGCCTTCAGGAGCAGTTAAAGGCTTCAAAACCCTCATTTTCAGCCTTTTCAGGCTCTGAAACGCTTAAAGCCACCTTCGCATGGAAGCGACTGTAACTCCGGTTCAGAAGCTTTCCCATACAAATCTCCCAGCAATACAGGTGCAAGGCCGCCTAACCATGAAGAATATGTGGTTGATTTCACTTTTCGATAGCATTTGGCCGATTTACAGGTGAAATGTCGTTTCCAGCCTTAAGGAGCAGTTAAAGGCTTCAAAACCCTCATTTACAGCCTTTTCAGGCTCTGAAACGCTTAAAGCCACCTTCGCATGGAAGCGACTGTAACTCCGGTTCAGAAGCTTTCCCATACAAATCTCCCAGCAATACAGGTGCAAGGCAGCCTAACCATGAAGAATATGTGGTTGATTTCACTTTTCGATAGCATTTGGGCGATTTACAGGTGAAATGTCGTTTCCAGCCTTAAGGAGCAGTTAAAGGCTTCAAAACCCTCATTTACAGCCTTTTCAGGCTCTGAAACGCTTAAAGCCACCTTCGCATGGAAGCGACTGTAACTCCGGTTCAGAAGCTTTCCCATACAAATCTCCCAGTAATACAGGTGCAAAACAGCCTAACCATGAAGAATATGTGGTTGATTTCACTTTTTGATAGCATTGGGCCGATTTACAGGTGAAATGTCGTTTCCAGCCTTAAGGAGCAGTTAAAGGCTTCAAAACCCTCATTTACAGCCCTTTCAGGCTCTGAAACGCTTAAAGCGTCCTTCGCATGGAAGCGACTGTAACTCCGGTTCAGAAGCTTTCCCGTTCAAATCTCCCAGCAATACAGGTGCAAGGCAGCCTAACCATGAAGAATATGTGGTTGATTTCACTTTTCGATAGCATTTGGCCGATTTACAGGTGAAATGTCGTTTCCAGCCTTAAGGAGCAGTTAAAGGCTTCAAAACCCTCATTTACAGACTTTTCAGGCTCTGAAACGCTTAAAGCCACCTTCGCATGGAAGCGACTGTAACTCCGGTTCAGATGCTTTCCCGTTCAAATCTCCCAGCAATACAGGTGCAAGGCAGCCTAACCATGAAGAATATGTGGTTGATTTCACTTTTCAATAGCATTTGGCCGATTTACAGGTGAAATGTCGTTTCCAGCCTTAAGGAGCAGTTAAAGGCTTCAAAACCCTCATTTACAGCCTTTTCAGGCTCTGAAACGCTTAAAGCCACCTTCGCATGGAAGCTACTGTAACTCCGGTTCAGAAGCTTTCCCATACAAATCTCCCAGCAATACAGGTGCAAGGCAGCCTAACCATGAAGAATATGTGGTTGATTTCACTTTTCGATAGCATTTGGCCGATTTACAGGTGAAATGTCGTTTCCAGCCTTAAGGAGCAGTTAAAGGCTTCAAAACCCTCATTTACAGCCTTTTCAGGCTCTGAAACGCTTAAAGCCACCTTCGCATGGAAGCGACTGTAACTCCGGTTCAGAAGCTTTCCCATACAAATCTCCCAGCAATACAGGTGCAAGGCAGCCTAACCATGAAGAATATGTGGTTGATTTCACTTTTCGATAGCATTTGGCCGATTTACAGGTGAAATGTCGTTTCCAGCCTTAAGGAGCAGTTAAAGGCTTCAAAACCCTCATTTACAGCCTTTTCAGGCTCTGAAACGCTTAAAGCCACCTTCGCATGGAAGCGACTGTAACTCCGGTTCAGAAGCTTTCACGTTCAAATCTCCCAGCAATACAGGTGCAAGGCAGCCTAACCATGAAGAATATGTGGTTGATTTCACTTTTCGATAGCATTTGGCCGATTTACAGGTGAAATGTCGTTTCCAGACTTAAGGAGCAGTTAAAGGCTTCAAAACCCTCATTTACAGCCTTTTCAGGCTCTGAAACGCTAAAAGCCACCTTCGCATGGAAGCGACTGTAACTCCGGTTCAGATGCTTTCCCGTTCAAATCTCCCAGCAATACAGGTGCAAGGCAGCCTAACCATGAAGAATATGTGGTTGATTTCACTTTTCGATAGCATTTGGCCGATTTACAGGTGAAATGTCGTTTCCAGCCTTAAGGAGCAGTTAAAGGCTTCAAAACCCTCATTTACAGCCTTTTCAGGCTCTGAAACGCTTAAAGCCACCTTCAATGGAAGCGACTGTAACTCCGGTTCAGAAGCTTTCCCATACAAATCTCCCAGCAATACAGGTGCAAGGCAGCCTAACCATGAAGAATATGTGGTTGATTTCACTTTTCGATAGCATTAGGCCGATTTACAGGTGAAATGTCGTTTCCAGCCTTAAGGAGCAGTTAAAGGCTTCAAAACCCTCATTTACAGCCTTTTCAGGCTCTGAAACGCTTAAAGCCACCTTCGCATGGAAGCGACTGTAACTCCGGTTCAGAAGCTTTCCCATACAAATCTCCCAGCAATACAGGTGCAAGGCAGCCTAACCATGAAGAATATGTGGTTGATTTCACTTTTCGATAGCATTTGGCCGATTTACAGGTGAAATGTCGTTTCCAGCCTTCAGGAGCAGTTAAAGGCTTCAAAACCCTCATTTTCAGCCTTTTCAGGCTCTGAAACGCTTAAAGCCACCTTCGCATGGAAGCGACTGTAACTCCGGTTCAGAAGCTTTCCCATACAAATCTCCCAGCAATACAGGTGCAAGGCAGCCTAACCATGAAGAATATGTGGTTGATTTCACTTTTCGATAGCATTTGGCCGATTTACAGGTGAAATGTCGTTTCCAGCCTTAAGGAGCAGTTAAAGGCTTCAAAACCCTCATTTACAGCCTTTTCAGGCTCTGAAACGCTTAAAGCCACCTTCGCATGGAAGCGACTGTAACTCCGGTTCAGAAGCTTTCCCATACAAATCTCCCAGCAATACAGGTGCAAGGCAGCCTAACCATGAAGAATATGTGGTTGATTTCACTTTTCGATAGCATTTGGCCGATTTACAGGTGAAATGTCGTTTCCAGCCTTAAGGAGCAGTTAAAGGCTTTAAAACCCTCATTTACAGCCTTTTCAGACTCTGAAACGCTTAAAGCCACCTTCGCATGGAAGCGACTGTAACTCCGGTTCAGAAGCTTTCCCATACAAATCTCCCAGCAATACAGGTGCAAGGCAGCCTAACCATGAAGAATATGTGGTTGATTTCACTTTTCGATAGCATTTGGCCGATTTACAGGTGAAATGTTGTTTCCAGCCTTAAGGAGCAGTTAAAGGCTTCAAAACCCTAATTTACAGCCTTTTCAGGCTCCGAAACGCTTAAAGCCACCTTCGCATGGAAGCGACTGTAACTCTGGTTCAGATGCTTTCCCGTTCAAATCTCCCAGCAATACAGGTGCAAGGCAGCCTAACCATGAAGAATATGTGGTTGATTTCACTTTTCGATAGCATTTGGCCGATTTACAGGTGAAATGTTGTTTCCAGCCTTAAGGAGCAGTTAAAGGCTTCAAAACCCTCATTTACAGCCTTTTCAGGCTCTGAAACGCTTAAAGCCACCTTCGCATGGAAGCGACTGTAACTCCGGTTCAGAAGCTTTCCCATACAAATCTCCCAGTAATACAGGTGCAAAGCAGCCTAACCATGAAGAATATGTTGTTGATTTCACTTTTTGATAGCATTGGGCCGATTTACAGGTGAAATGTCGTTTCCAGCCTTAAGGAGCAGTTAAAGGCTTCAAAACCCTCATTTACAGCCCTTTCAGGCTCTGAAACGCTTAAAGCCACCTTCGCATGGAAGCGACTGTAACTCCGCTTCAGAAGCTTTCCCATACAAATCTCCCAGCAATACAGGTGCAAGGCAGCCTAACCATGAAGAATATGTGGTTGATTTCACTTTTCGATAGCATTTGGCCGATTTACAGGTGAAATGTCGTTTCCAGCCTTAAGGAGCAGTTAAAGGCTTCAAAACCCTCATTTACAGCCTTTTCAGGCTCTGAAACGCTTAAAGCCACCTTCGCATGGAAGCGACTGTAACTCCGGTTCAGAAGCTTTCCCATACAAATCTCCCAGTAATACAGGTGCAAAGCAGCCTAACCATGAAGAATATGTGGTTGATTTCACTTTTTGATAGCATTGGGCCGATTTACAGGTGAAATGTCGTTTCCAGCCTTAAGGAGCAGTTAAAGGCTTCAAAACCCTCATTTACAGCCCTTTCAGGCACTGAAACGCTTAAAGCCACCTTCGCATGGAAGCGACTGTAACTCCGGTTCAGAAGCTTTCCCGTTCAAATCTCCCAGCAATACAGGTGCAAGGCAGCCTAACCATGAAGAATATGTGGTTGATTTCACTTTTCGATAGCATTTGGCCGATTTACAGGTGAAATGTCGTTTCCAGCCTTAAGGAGCAGTTAAAGGCTTCAAAACCCTCATTTACAGCCTTTTCAGGCTCTGAAACGCTTAAAGCCACCTTCGCATGGAAGCGACTGTAACTCCGGTTCAGAAGCTTTCCCATACAAATCTCCCAGCAATACAGGTGCAAGGCAGCCTAACCATGAAGAATATGTGGTTGATTTCACTTTTCGATAGCATTTGGCCGATTTACAGGTGAAATGTCGTTTCCAGCCTTAAGGAGCAGTTAAAGGCTTCAAAACCCTCATTTACAGCCTTTTCAGGCTCTGAAACGCTTAAAGCCACCTTCGCATGGAAGCGACTGTAACTCCGGTTCAGATGCTTTCCCGTTCAAATCTCCCAGCAATACAGGTGCAAGGCAGCCTAACCATGAAGAATATGTGGTTGATTTCACTTTTCGATAGCATTTGGCCGATTTACAGGTGAAATGTCGTTTCCAGCCTTAAGGAGCAGTTAAAGGCTTCAAAACCCTCATTTACAGCCTTTTCAGGCTCTGAAACGCTTAAAGCCACCTTCGCATGGAAGCGACTGTAACTCCGGTTCAGATGCTTTCCCGTTCAAATCTCCCAGCAATACAGGTGCAAGGCAGCCTAACCATGAAGAATATGTGGTTGATTTCACTTTTCGATAGCATTTGGCCGATTTACAGGTGAAATGTCGTTTCCAGCCTTAAGGAGCAGTTAAAGGCTTCAAAACCCTCATTTACAGCCTTTTCAGGCTCTGAAACGCTTAAAGCCACCTTCGCATGGAAGCGACTGTAACTCCGGTTCAGAAGCTTTCCCATACAAATCTCCCAGCAATACAGGTGCAAGGCAGCCTAACCATGAAGAATATGTGGTTGATTTCACTTTTCGATAGCATTTGGCCGATTTACAGGTGAAATGTCGTTTCCAGCCTTAAGGAGCAGTTAAAGGCTTCAAAACCCTCATTTACAGCCTTTTCAGGCTCTGAAACGCTTAAAGCCACCTTCGCATGGAAGCGACTGTAACTCCGGTTCAGAAGCTTTCCCATACAAATCTCCCAGTAATACAGGTGCAAAGCAGCCTAACCATGAAGAATATGTGGTTGATTTCACTTTTTGATAGCATTGGGCCGATTTACAGGTGAAATGTCGTTTCCAGCCTTAAGGAGCAGTTAAAGGCTTCAAAACCCTCATTTACAGCCTTTTCAGGCTCTGAAACGCTTAAAGCCACCTTCGCATGGAAGCGACTGTAACTCCGGTTCAGAAGCTTTCCCATACAAATCTCCCAGCAATACAGGTGCAAGGCAGCCTAACCATGAAGAATATGTGGTTGATTTCACTTTTCGATAGCATTTGGCCGATTTACAGGTGAAATGTCGTTTCCAGCCTTAAGGAGCAGTTAAAGGCTTCAAAACCCTCATTTACAGCCTTTTCAGGCTCTGAAACGCTTAAAGCCACCTTCGCATGGAAGCGACTGTAACTCCGGTTCAGAAGCTTTCCCATACAAATCTCCCAGCAATACAGGTGCAAGGCAGCCTAACCATGAAGAATATGTGGTTGATTTCACTTTTCGATAGCATTTGGCCGATTTACAGGTGAAATGTCGTTTCCAGCCTTAAGGAGCAGTTAAAGGCTTCAAAACCCTCATTTACAGCCTTTTCAGGCTCTGAAACGCTTAAAGCCACCTTCGCATGGAAGCGACTGTAACTCCGGTTCAGAAGCTTTCCCATACAAATCTCCCAGCAATACAGGTGCAAGGCAGCCTAACCATTAAGAATATGTGGTTGATTTCACTTTTCGATAGCATTTGGCCGATTTACAGGTGAAATGTCGTTTCCAGCCTTAAGGAGCAGTTAAAGGCTTCAAAACCCTCATTTACAGCCTTTTCAGGCTCTGAAACGCTTAAAGCCACCTTCGCATGGAAGCGACTGTAACTCCGGTTCAGAAGCTTTACCATACAAATCTCCCAGTAATACAGGTGCAAGGCAGCCTAACCATGAAGAATATGTGGTTGATTTCACTTTTTGATAGCATTGGGCCGATTTACAGGTGAAATGTCGTTTCCAGCCTTAAGGAGCAGTTAAAGGCTTCAAAACCCTCATTTACAGCCCTTTCAGGCTCTGAAACGCTTAAAGCCACCTTCGCATGGAAGCGACTGTAACTCCGGTTCAGAAGCTTTCCCGTTCAAATCTCCCAGCAATACAGGTGCAAGGCAGCCTAACCATGAAGAATATGTGGTTGATTTCACTTTTTGATAGCATTGGGCCGATTTACAGGTGAAATGTCGTTTCCAGCCTTAAGGAGCAGTTAAAGGCTTCAAAACCCTCATTTACAGCCCTTTCAGGCTCTGAAACGCTTAAAGCCACCTTCGCATGGAAGCGACTGTAACTCCGGTTCAGAAGCTTTCCCGTTCAAATCTCCCAGCAATACAGGTGCAAGGCAGCCTAACCATGAAGAATATGTGGTTGATTTCACTTTTCGATAGCATTTGGCCAATTTACAGGTGAAATGTCGTTTCCAGCCTTAAGGAGCAGTTAAAGGCTTCAAAACCCTCATTTACAGCCTTTTCAGGCTCTGAAACGCTTAAAGCCACCTTTGCATGGAAGCGACTGTAACTCCGGTTCAGAAGCTTTCCCATACAAATCTCCCAGCAATACAGGTGCAAGGCAGCCTAACCATGAAGAATATGTGGTTGATTTCACTTTTCGATAGCATTTGGCCGATTTACAGGTGAAATGTCGTTTCCAGCCTTAAGGAGCAGTTAAAGGCTTCAAAACCCTCATTTACAGCCTTTTCAGGCTCTGAAACGCTTAAAGCCACCTTCGCATGGAAGCGACTGTAACTCCGGTTCAGAAGCTTTCCCATACAAATCTCCCAGCAATACAGGTGCAAGGCAGCCTAACCATGAAGAATATGTGGTTGATTTCACTTTTCGATAGCATTTGGCCGATTTACAGGTGAAATGTTGTTTCCAGCCTTAAGGAGCAGTTAAAGGCTTCAAAACCCTCATTTACAGCCTTTTCAGGCTCTGAAACGCTTAAAGCCACCTTCGCATGGAAGCGACTGTAACTCTGGTTCAGATGCTTTCCCGTTCAAATCTCCCAGCAATAAAGGTGCAAGGCAGCCTAATCATGAAGAATATGTGGTTGATTTCACTTTTCGATAGCATTTGGCCGATTTACAGGTGAAATGTCGTTTCCAGCCTTAAGGAGCAGTTAAAGGCTTCAAAACCCTCATTTACAGCCTTTTCAGGCTCTGAAACGCTTAAAGCCACCTTCGCATGGAAGCGACTGTAACTCCGGTTCAGAAGCTTTCCCGTTCAAATCTCCCAGCAATACAGGTGCAAGGCAGCCTAACCATGAAGAATATGTGGTTGATTTCACTTTTCGATAGCATTTGGCCGATTTACAGGTGAAATGTCGTTTCCAGCCTTAAGGAGCAGTTAAAGGCTTCAAAACCCTCATTTACAGCCTTTTCAGGCTCTGAAACGCTTAAAGCCACCTTCGCATGGAAGCGACTGTAACTCCGGTTCAGAAGCTTTCCCATACAAATCTCCCAGCAATACAGGTGCAAGGCAGCCTAACCATGAAGAATATGTGGTTGATTTCACTTTTCGATAGCATTTGGCCGATTAACAGGTGAAATGTCGTTTCCAGCCTTAAGGAGCAGTTAAAGGCTTCAAAACCCTCATTTACAGCCTTTTCAGGCTCTGAATTGCTTAAAGCCACCTTCGCATGGAAGCGACTGTAACTCCGGTTCAGAAGCTTTCCTATACAAATCTCCCAGCAATACAGGTTCAAGGCAGCCTAACCATGAAGAATATGTGGTTGATTTCACTTTTTGATAGCATTTGGCCGATTTACAGGTGAAATGTCGTTTCCAGCCTTAAGGAGCAGTTAAAGGCTTCAAAACCCTCATTTACAGCCTTTTAAGGCTCTGAAACGCTTAAAGCCACCTTCGCATGGAAGCGACTGTAATTCCGGTTCAGAAGCTTTCCCATACAAATCTCCCAGCAATACAGGTGCAAGGCAGCCTAACCATGAAGAATATGTGGTTGATTTCACTTTTCGATAGCATTTGGCCGATTAACAGGTGAAATGTCGTTTCCAGCCTTAAGGAGCAGTTAAAGGCTTCAAAACCCTCATTTACAGCCTTTTCAGGCTCTGAAACGCTTAAAGCCACCTTCGCATGGAAGCGACTGTAACTCCGGTTCAGAAGCTTTCCCATACAAATCTCCCAGTAATACAGGTGCAAAGCAGCCTAACCATGAAGAATATGTGGTTGATTTCACTTTTTGATAGCATTGGGCCGATTTACAGGTGAAATGTCGTTTCCAGCCTTAAGGAGCAGTTAAAGGCTTCAAAACCCTCATTTACAGCCTTTTCAGGCTCTGAAACGCTTAAAGCCACCTTCGCATGGAAGCGACTGTAACTCCGGTTCAGAAGCTTTCCCATACAAATCTCCCAGCTATACAGGTGCAAGGCAGCCTAACCATGAAGAATATGTGGTTGATTTCACTTTTCGATAGCATTTGGCCGATTTACAGGTGAAATGTCGTTTCCAGCCTTAAGGAGCAGTTAAAGGCTTCAAAACCCTCATTTACAGCCTTTTCAGGCTCTGAAACGCTTAAAGCCACCTTCGCATGGAAGCGACTGTAACTCCGGTTCAGATGCTTTCCCGTTCAAATCTCCCAGCAATACAGGTGCAAGGCAGCCTAACCATGAAGAATATGTGGTTGATTTCACTTTTCGATAGCATTTGGCCGATTTACAGGTGAAATGTCGTTTCCAGCCTTAAGGAGCAGTTAAAGGCTTCAAAACCCTCATTTACAGCCTTTTCAGGCTCTGAAACGCTTAAAGCCACCTTCGCATGGAAGCGACTGTAACTCCGGTTCAGATGCTTTCCCGTTCAAATCTCCCAGCAATACAGGTGCAAGGCAGCCTAACCATGAAGAATATGTGGTTGATTTCACTTTTCGATAGCATTTGGCCGATTTACAGGTGAAATGTCGTTTCCAGCCTTAAGGAGCAGTTAAAGGCTTCAAAACCCTCATTTACAGCCTTTTCAGGCTCTGAAACGCTTAAAGCCACCTTCGCATGGAAGCGACTGTAACTCCGGTTCAGAAGCTTTCCCATACAAATCTCCCAGCAATACAGGTGCAAGGCAGCCTAACCATGAAGAATATGTGGTTGATTTCACTTTTCGATAGCATTTGGCCGATTTACAGGTGAAATGTCGTTTCCAGCCTTAAGGAGCAGTTAAAGGCTTCAAAACCCTCATTTACAGCCTTTTCAGGCTCTGAAACGCTTAAAGCCACCTTCGCATGGAAGCGACTGTAACTCCGGTTCAGAAGCTTTCCCATACAAATCTCCCAGCAATACAGGTGCAAGGCAGCCTAACCATGAAGAATATGTGGTTGATTTCACTTTTCGATAGCATTTGGCCGATTTACAGGTGAAATGTCGTTTCCAGCCTTAAGGAGCAGTTAAAGGCTTCAAAACCCTCATTTACAGCCTTTTCAGGCTCTGAAACGCTTAAAGCCACCTTCGCATGGAAGCGACTGTAACTCCGGTTCAGAAGCTTTCCCATACAAATCTCCCAGCAATACAGGTGCAAGGCAGCCTAACCATGAAGAATATGTGGTTGATTTCACTTTTCGATAGCATTTGGCCGATTTACAGGTGAAATGTCGTTTCCAGCCTTAAGGAGCAGTTAAAGGCTTCAAAACCCTCATTTACAGCCTTTTCAGGCTCTGAAACGCTTAAAGCCACCTTCGCATGGAAGCGACTGTAACTCTGGTTCAGATGCTTTCCCGTTCAAATCTCCCAGCAATACAGGTGCAAGGCAGCCTAACCATGAAGAATATGTGGTTGATTTCACTTTTCGATAGCATTTGGCCGATTTACAGGTGAAATGTCGTTTCCAGCCTTAAGGAGCAGTTAAAGGCTTCAAAACCCTCATTTACAGCCTTTTCAGGCTCTGAAACGCTTAAAGCCACCTTCGCATGGAAGCGACTGTAACTCCGGTTCAGAAGCTTTCCCATACAAATCTCCCAGCAATACAGGTGCAAGGCAGCCTAACCATGAAGAATATGTGGTTGATTTCACTTTTCGATAGCATTTGGCCGATTTACAGGTGAAATGTCGTTTCCAGCCTTAAGGAGCAGTTAAAGGCTTCAAAACCCTCATTTACAGCCTTTTCAGGCTCTGAAACGCTTAAAGCCACCTTCGCATGGAAGCGACTGTAACTCCGGTTCAGAAGCTTTCCCATACAAATCTCCCAGCAATACAGGTGCAAGGCAGCCTAACCATGAAGAATATGTGGTTGATTTCACTTTTCGATAGCATTTGGCCGATTTACAGGTGAAATGTCGTTTCCAGCCTTAAGGAGCAGTTAAAGGCTTCAAAACCCTCATTTACAGCCTTTTCAGGCTCTGAAACGCTTAAAGCCACCTTCGCATGGAAGCGACTGTAACTCCGGTTCAGAAGCTTTCCCATACAAATCTCCCAGCAATACAGGTGCAAGGCAGCCTAACCATGAAGAATATGTGGTTGATTTCACTTTTCGATAGCATTTGGCCGATTTACAGGTGAAATGTCGTTTCCAGCCTTAAGGAGCAGTTAAAGGCTTCAAAACCCTCATTTACAGCCTTTTCAGGCTCTGAAACGCTTAAAGCCACCTTCGCATGGAAGCGACTGTAACTCCGGTTCAGAAGCTTTCCCATACAAATCTCCCAGCAATACAGGTGCAAGGCAGCCTAACCATGAAGAATATGTGGTTGATTTCACTTTTCGATAGCATTTGGCCGATTTACAGGTGAAATGTCGTTTCCAGCCTTAAGGAGCAGTTAAAGGCTTCAAAACCCTCATTTACAGCCTTTTCAGGCTCTGAAACGCTTAAAGCCACCTTCGCATGGAAGCGACTGTAACTCCGGTTCAGAAGCTTTCCCATACAAATCTCCCAGCAATACAGGTGCAAGGCAGCCTAACCATTAAGAATATGTGGTTGATTTCACTTTTCGATAGCATTTGGCCGATTTACAGGTGAAATGTCGTTTCCAGCCTTAAGGAGCAGTTAAAGGCTTCAAAACCCTCATTTACAGCCTTTTCAGGCTCTGAAACGCTTAAAGCCACCTTCGCATGGAAGCGACTGTAACTCCGGTTCAGAAGCTTTACCATACAAATCTCCCAGTAATACAGGTGCAAGGCAGCCTAACCATGAAGAATATGTGGTTGATTTCACTTTTTGATAGCATTGGGCCGATTTACAGGTGAAATGTCGTTTCCAGCCTTAAGGAGCAGTTAAAGGCTTCAAAACCCTCATTTACAGCCTTTTCAGGCTCTGAAACGCTTAAAGCCACCTTCGCATGGAAGCGACTGTAACTCCGGTTCAGAAGCTTTCCCATACAAATCTCCCAGCAATACAGGTGCAAGGCAGCCTAACCATTAAGAATATGTGGTTGATTTCACTTTTCGATAGCATTTGGCCGATTTACAGGTGAAATGTCGTTTCCAGCCTTAAGGAGCAGTTAAAGGCTTCAAAACCCTCATTTACAGCCTTTTCAGGCTCTGAAACGCTTAAAGCCACCTTCGCATGGAAGCGACTGTAACTCCGGTTCAGAAGCTTTACCATACAAATCTCCCAGTAATACAGGTGCAAGGCAGCCTAACCATGAAGAATATGTGGTTGATTTCACTTTTTGATAGCATTGGGCCGATTTACAGGTGAAATGTCGTTTCCAGCCTTAAGGAGCAGTTAAAGGCTTCAAAACCCTCATTTACAGCCCTTTCAGGCTCTGAAACGCTTAAAGCCACCTTCGCATGGAAGCGACTGTAACTCCGGTTCAGAAGCTTTCCCGTTCAAATCTCCCAGCAATACAGGTGCAAGGCAGCCTAACCATGAAGAATATGTGGTTGATTTCACTTTTTGATAGCATTGGGCCGATTTACAGGTGAAATGTCGTTTCCAGCCTTAAGGAGCAGTTAAAGGCTTCAAAACCCTCATTTACAGCCCTTTCAGGCTCTGAAACGCTTAAAGCCACCTTCGCATGGAAGCGACTGTAACTCCGGTTCAGAAGCTTTCCCGTTCAAATCTCCCAGCAATACAGGTGCAAGGCAGCCTAACCATGAAGAATATGTGGTTGATTTCACTTTTCGATAGCATTTGGCCAATTTACAGGTGAAATGTCGTTTCCAGCCTTAAGGAGCAGTTAAAGGCTTCAAAACCCTCATTTACAGCCTTTTCAGGCTCTGAAACGCTTAAAGCCACCTTTGCATGGAAGCGACTGTAACTCCGGTTCAGAAGCTTTCCCATACAAATCTCCCAGCAATACAGGTGCAAGGCAGCCTAACCATGAAGAATATGTGGTTGATTTCACTTTTCGATAGCATTTGGCCGATTTACAGGTGAAATGTCGTTTCCAGCCTTAAGGAGCAGTTAAAGGCTTCAAAACCCTCATTTACAGCCTTTTCAGGCTCTGAAACGCTTAAAGCCACCTTCGCATGGAAGCGACTGTAACTCCGGTTCAGAAGCTTTCCCATACAAATCTCCCAGCAATACAGGTGCAAGGCAGCCTAACCATGAAGAATATGTGGTTGATTTCACTTTTCGATAGCATTTGGCCGATTTACAGGTGAAATGTTGTTTCCAGCCTTAAGGAGCAGTTAAAGGCTTCAAAACCCTCATTTACAGCCTTTTCAGGCTCTGAAACGCTTAAAGCCACCTTCGCATGGAAGCGACTGTAACTCTGGTTCAGATGCTTTCCCGTTCAAATCTCCCAGCAATAAAGGTGCAAGGCAGCCTAATCATGAAGAATATGTGGTTGATTTCACTTTTCGATAGCATTTGGCCGATTTACAGGTGAAATGTCGTTTCCAGCCTTAAGGAGCAGTTAAAGGCTTCAAAACCCTCATTTACAGCCTTTTCAGGCTCTGAAACGCTTAAAGCCACCTTCGCATGGAAGCGACTGTAACTCCGGTTCAGAAGCTTTCCCGTTCAAATCTCCCAGCAATACAGGTGCAAGGCAGCCTAACCATGAAGAATATGTGGTTGATTTCACTTTTCGATAGCATTTGGCCGATTTACAGGTGAAATGTCGTTTCCAGCCTTAAGGAGCAGTTAAAGGCTTCAAAACCCTCATTTACAGCCTTTTCAGGCTCTGAAACGCTTAAAGCCACCTTCGCATGGAAGCGACTGTAACTCCGGTTCAGAAGCTTTCCCATACAAATCTCCCAGCAATACAGGTGCAAGGCAGCCTAACCATGAAGAATATGTGGTTGATTTCACTTTTCGATAGCATTTGGCCGATTAACAGGTGAAATGTCGTTTCCAGCCTTAAGGAGCAGTTAAAGGCTTCAAAACCCTCATTTACAGCCTTTTCAGGCTCTGAATTGCTTAAAGCCACCTTCGCATGGAAGCGACTGTAACTCCGGTTCAGAAGCTTTCCTATACAAATCTCCCAGCAATACAGGTTCAAGGCAGCCTAACCATGAAGAATATGTGGTTGATTTCACTTTTTGATAGCATTTGGCCGATTTACAGGTGAAATGTCGTTTCCAGCCTTAAGGAGCAGTTAAAGGCTTCAAAACCCTCATTTACAGCCTTTTAAGGCTCTGAAACGCTTAAAGCCACCTTCGCATGGAAGCGACTGTAATTCCGGTTCAGAAGCTTTCCCATACAAATCTCCCAGCAATACAGGTGCAAGGCAGCCTAACCATGAAGAATATGTGGTTGATTTCACTTTTCGATAGCATTTGGCCGATTAACAGGTGAAATGTCGTTTCCAGCCTTAAGGAGCAGTTAAAGGCTTCAAAACCCTCATTTACAGCCTTTTCAGGCTCTGAAACGCTTAAAGCCACCTTCGCATGGAAGCGACTGTAACTCCGGTTCAGAAGCTTTCCCATACAAATCTCCCAGTAATACAGGTGCAAAGCAGCCTAACCATGAAGAATATGTGGTTGATTTCACTTTTTGATAGCATTGGGCCGATTTACAGGTGAAATGTCGTTTCCAGCCTTAAGGAGCAGTTAAAGGCTTCAAAACCCTCATTTACAGCCTTTTCAGGCTCTGAAACGCTTAAAGCCACCTTCGCATGGAAGCGACTGTAACTCCGGTTCAGAAGCTTTCCCATACAAATCTCCCAGCAATACAGGTGCAAGGCAGCCTAACCATGAAGAATATGTGGTTGATTTCACTTTTCGATAGCATTTGGCCGATTTACAGGTGAAATGTCGTTTCCAGCCTTAAGGAGCAGTTAAAGGCTTCAAAACCCTCATTTACAGCCTTTTCAGGCTCTGAAACGCTTAAAGCCACCTTCGCATGGAAGCGACTGTAACTCCGGTTCAGAAGCTTTCCCATACAAATCTCCCAGCAATACAGGTGCAAGGCAGCCTAACCATGAAGAATATGTGGTTGATTTCACTTTTCGATAGCATTTGGCCGATTTACAGGTGAAATGTCGTTTCCAGCCTTAAGGAGCAGTTAAAGGCTTCAAAACCCTCATTTACAGCCTTTTCAGGCTCTGAAACGCTTAAAGCCACCTTCGCATGGAAGCGACTGTAACTCCGGTTCAGAAGCTTTCCCATACAAATCTCCCAGCAATACAGGTGCAAGGCAGCCTAACCATTAAGAATATGTGGTTGATTTCACTTTTCGATAGCATTTGGCCGATTTACAGGTGAAATGTCGTTTCCAGCCTTAAGGAGCAGTTAAAGGCTTCAAAACCCTCATTTACAGCCTTTTCAGGCTCTGAAACGCTTAAAGCCACCTTCGCATGGAAGCGACTGTAACTCTGGTTCAGATGCTTTCCCGTTCAAATCTCCCAGCAATACAGGTGCAAGGCAGCCTAACCATGAAGAATATGTGGTTGATTTCACTTTTCGATAGCATTTGGCCGATTTACAGGTGAAATGTCGTTTCCAGCCTTAAGGAGCAGTTAAAGGCTTCAAAACCCTCATTTACAGCCTTTTCAGGCTCTGAAACGCTTAAAGCCACCTTCGCATGGAAGCGACTGTAACTCCGGTTCAGAAGCTTTCCCATACAAATCTCCCAGCAATACAGGTGCAAGGCAGCCTAACCATGAAGAATATGTGGTTGATTTCACTTTTCGATAGCATTTGGCCGATTTACAGGTGAAATGTCGTTTCCAGCCTTAAGGAGCAGTTAAAGGCTTCAAAACCCTCATTTACAGCCTTTTCAGGCTCTGAAACGCTTAAAGCCACCTTCGCATGGAAGCGACTGTAACTCCGGTTCAGAAGCTTTCCCATACAAATCTCCCAGCAATACAGGTGCAAGGCAGCCTAACCATGAAGAATATGTGGTTGATTTCACTTTTCGATAGCATTTGGCCGATTTACAGGTGAAATGTCGTTTCCAGCCTTAAGGAGCAGTTAAAGGCTTCAAAACCCTCATTTACAGCCTTTTCAGGCTCTGAAACGCTTAAAGCCAATTTCGCATGGAAGCGACTGTAACTCCGGTTCAGAAGCTTTCCCATACAAATCTCCCAGCAATACAGGTGCAAGGCAGCCTAACCATGAAGAATATGTGGTTGATTTCACTTTTCGATAGCATTTGGCCGATTTACAGGTGAAATGTCGTTTCCAGCCTTAAGGAGCAGTTAAAGGCTTCAAAACCCTCATTTACAGCCTTTTCAGGCTCTGAAACGCTTAAAGCCACCTTCGCATGGAAGCGACTGTAACTCTGGTTCAGATGCTTTCCCGTTCAAATCTCCCAGCAATACAGGTGCAAGGCAGCCTAACCATGAAGAATATGTGGTTGATTTCACTTTTCGATAGCATTTGGCCGATTTACAGGTGAAATGTCGTTTCCAGCCTTAAGGAGCAGTTAAAGGCTTCAAAACCCTCATTTACAGCCTTTTCAGGCTCTGAAACGCTTAAAGCCACCTTCGCATGGAAGCGACTGTAACTCCGGTTCAGAAGCTTTCCCATACAAATCTCCCAGCAATACAGGTGCAAGGCAGCCTAACCATGAAGAATATGTGGTTGATTTCACTTTTCGATAGCATTTGGCCGATTTACAGGTGAAATGTCGTTTCCAGCCTTAAGGAGCAGTTAAAGGCTTCAAAACCCTCATTTACAGCCTTTTCAGGCTCTGAAACGCTTAAAGCCACCTTCGCATGGAAGCGACTGTAACTCCGGTTCAGAAGCTTTCCCATACAAATCTCCCAGCAATACAGGTGCAAGGCAGCCTAACCATGAAGAATATGTGGTTGATTTCACTTTTCGATAGCATTTGGCCGATTTACAGGTGAAATGTCGTTTCCAGCCTTAAGGAGCAGTTAAAGGCTTCAAAACCCTCATTTACAGCCTTTTCAGGCTCTGAAACGCTTAAAGCCACCTTCGCATGGAAGCGACTGTAACTCCGGTTCAGAAGCTTTCCCATACAAATCTCCCAGCAATACAGGTGCAAGGCAGCCTAACCATTAAGAATATGTGGTTGATTTCACTTTTCGATAGCATTTGGCCGATTTACAGGTGAAATGTCGTTTCCAGCCTTAAGGAGCAGTTAAAGGCTTCAAAACCCTCATTTACAGCCTTTTCAGGCTCTGAAACGCTTAAAGCCACCTTCGCATGGAAGCGACTGTAACTCCGGTTCAGAAGCTTTACCATACAAATCTCCCAGTAATACAGGTGCAAGGCAGCCTAACCATGAAGAATATGTGGTTGATTTCACTTTTTGATAGCATTGGGCCGATTTACAGGTGAAATGTCGTTTCCAGCCTTAAGGAGCAGTTAAAGGCTTCAAAACCCTCATTTACAGCCCTTTCAGGCTCTGAAACGCTTAAAGCCACCTTCGCATGGAAGCGACTGTAACTCCGGTTCAGAAGCTTTCCCGTTCAAATCTCCCAGCAATACAGGTGCAAGGCAGCCTAACCATGAAGAATATGTGGTTGATTTCACTTTTCGATAGCATTTGGCCAATTTACAGGTGAAATGTCGTTTCCAGCCTTAAGGAGCAGTTAAAGGCTTCAAAACCCTCATTTACAGCCTTTTCAGGCTCTGAAACGCTTAAAGCCACCTTTGCATGGAAGCGACTGTAACTCCGGTTCAGAAGCTTTCCCATACAAATCTCCCAGCAATACAGGTGCAAGGCAGCCTAACCATGAAGAATATGTGGTTGATTTCACTTTTCGATAGCATTTGGCCGATTTACAGGTGAAATGTCGTTTCCAGCCTTAAGGAGCAGTTAAAGGCTTCAAAACCCTCATTTACAGCCTTTTCAGGCTCTGAAACGCTTAAAGCCACCTTCGCATGGAAGCGACTGTAACTCCGGTTCAGAAGCTTTCCCATACAAATCTCCCAGCAATACAGGTGCAAGGCAGCCTAACCATGAAGAATATGTGGTTGATTTCACTTTTCGATAGCATTTGGCCGATTTACAGGTGAAATGTTGTTTCCAGCCTTAAGGAGCAGTTAAAGGCTTCAAAACCCTCATTTACAGCCTTTTCAGGCTCTGAAACGCTTAAAGCCACCTTCGCATGGAAGCGACTGTAACTCTGGTTCAGATGCTTTCCCGTTCAAATCTCCCAGCAATAAAGGTGCAAGGCAGCCTAATCATGAAGAATATGTGGTTGATTTCACTTTTCGATAGCATTTGGCCGATTTACAGGTGAAATGTCGTTTCCAGCCTTAAGGAGCAGTTAAAGGCTTCAAAACCCTCATTTACAGCCTTTTCAGGCTCTGAAACGCTTAAAGCCACCTTCGCATGGAAGCGACTGTAACTCCGGTTCAGAAGCTTTCCCGTTCAAATCTCCCAGCAATACAGGTGCAAGGCAGCCTAACCATGAAGAATATGTGGTTGATTTCACTTTTCGATAGCATTTGGCCGATTTACAGGTGAAATGTCGTTTCCAGCCTTAAGGAGCAGTTAAAGGCTTCAAAACCCTCATTTACAGCCTTTTCAGGCTCTGAAACGCTTAAAGCCACCTTCGCATGGAAGCGACTGTAACTCCGGTTCAGAAGCTTTCCCATACAAATCTCCCAGCAATACAGGTGCAAGGCAGCCTAACCATGAAGAATATGTGGTTGATTTCACTTTTCGATAGCATTTGGCCGATTAACAGGTGAAATGTCGTTTCCAGCCTTAAGGAGCAGTTAAAGGCTTCAAAACCCTCATTTACAGCCTTTTCAGGCTCTGAATTGCTTAAAGCCACCTTCGCATGGAAGCGACTGTAACTCCGGTTCAGAAGCTTTCCTATACAAATCTCCCAGCAATACAGGTTCAAGGCAGCCTAACCATGAAGAATATGTGGTTGATTTCACTTTTTGATAGCATTTGGCCGATTTACAGGTGAAATGTCGTTTCCAGCCTTAAGGAGCAGTTAAAGGCTTCAAAACCCTCATTTACAGCCTTTTAAGGCTCTGAAACGCTTAAAGCCACCTTCGCATGGAAGCGACTGTAATTCCGGTTCAGAAGCTTTCCCATACAAATCTCCCAGCAATACAGGTGCAAGGCAGCCTAACCATGAAGAATATGTGGTTGATTTCACTTTTCGATAGCATTTGGCCGATTAACAGGTGAAATGTCGTTTCCAGCCTTAAGGAGCAGTTAAAGGCTTCAAAACCCTCATTTACAGCCTTTTCAGGCTCTGAAACGCTTAAAGCCACCTTCGCATGGAAGCGACTGTAACTCCGGTTCAGAAGCTTTCCCATACAAATCTCCCAGTAATACAGGTGCAAAGCAGCCTAACCATGAAGAATATGTGGTTGATTTCACTTTTTGATAGCATTGGGCCGATTTACAGGTGAAATGTCGTTTCCAGCCTTAAGGAGCAGTTAAAGGCTTCAAAACCCTCATTTACAGCCTTTTCAGGCTCTGAAACGCTTAAAGCCACCTTCGCATGGAAGCGACTGTAACTCCGGTTCAGAAGCTTTCCCATACAAATCTCCCAGCAATACAGGTGCAAGGCAGCCTAACCATGAAGAATATGTGGTTGATTTCACTTTTCGATAGCATTTGGCCGATTTACAGGTGAAATGTCGTTTCCAGCCTTAAGGAGCAGTTAAAGGCTTCAAAACCCTCATTTACAGCCTTTTCAGGCTCTGAAACGCTTAAAGCCACCTTCGCATGGAAGCGACTGTAACTCCGGTTCAGATGCTTTCCCGTTCAAATCTCCCAGCAATACAGGTGCAAGGCAGCCTAACCATGAAGAATATGTGGTTGATTTCACTTTTCGATAGCATTTGGCCGATTTACAGGTGAAATGTCGTTTCCAGCCTTAAGGAGCAGTTAAAGGCTTCAAAACCCTCATTTACAGCCTTTTCAGGCTCTGAAACGCTTAAAGCCACCTTCGCATGGAAGCGACTGTAACTCCGGTTCAGATGCTTTCCCGTTCAAATCTCCCAGCAATACAGGTGCAAGGCAGCCTAACCATGAAGAATATGTGGTTGATTTCACTTTTCGATAGCATTTGGCCGATTTACAGGTGAAATGTCGTTTCCAGCCTTAAGGAGCAGTTAAAGGCTTCAAAACCCTCATTTACAGCCTTTTCAGGCTCTGAAACGCTTAAAGCCACCTTCGCATGGAAGCGACTGTAACTCCGGTTCAGAAGCTTTCCCATACAAATCTCCCAGCAATACAGGTGCAAGGCAGCCTAACCATGAAGAATATGTGGTTGATTTCACTTTTCGATAGCATTTGGCCGATTTACAGGTGAAATGTCGTTTCCAGCCTTAAGGAGCAGTTAAAGGCTTCAAAACCCTCATTTACAGCCTTTTCAGGCTCTGAAACGCTTAAAGCCACCTTCGCATGGAAGCGACTGTAACTCCGGTTCAGAAGCTTTCCCATACAAATCTCCCAGCAATACAGGTGCAAGGCAGCCTAACCATGAAGAATATGTGGTTGATTTCACTTTTCGATAGCATTTGGCCGATTTACAGGTGAAATGTCGTTTCCAGCCTTAAGGAGCAGTTAAAGGCTTCAAAACCCTCATTTACAGCCTTTTCAGGCTCTGAAACGCTTAAAGCCACCTTCGCATGGAAGCGACTGTAACTCTGGTTCAGATGCTTTCCCGTTCAAATCTCCCAGCAATACAGGTGCAAGGCAGCCTAACCATGAAGAATATGTGGTTGATTTCACTTTTCGATAGCATTTGGCCGATTTACAGGTGAAATGTCGTTTCCAGCCTTAAGGAGCAGTTAAAGGCTTCAAAACCCTCATTTACAGCCTTTTCAGGCTCTGAAACGCTTAAAGCCACCTTCGCATGGAAGCGACTGTAACTCCGGTTCAGAAGCTTTCCCATACAAATCTCCCAGCAATACAGGTGCAAGGCAGCCTAACCATGAAGAATATGTGGTTGATTTCACTTTTCGATAGCATTTGGCCGATTTACAGGTGAAATGTCGTTTCCAGCCTTAAGGAGCAGTTAAAGGCTTCAAAACCCTCATTTACAGCCTTTTCAGGCTCTGAAACGCTTAAAGCCACCTTCGCATGGAAGCGACTGTAACTCCGGTTCAGAAGCTTTCCCATACAAATCTCCCAGCAATACAGGTGCAAGGCAGCCTAACCATTAAGAATATGTGGTTGATTTCACTTTTCGATAGCATTTGGCCGATTTACAGGTGAAATGTCGTTTCCAGCCTTAAGGAGCAGTTAAAGGCTTCAAAACCCTCATTTACAGCCTTTTCAGGCTCTGAAACGCTTAAAGCCACCTTCGCATGGAAGCGACTGTAACTCCGGTTCAGAAGCTTTCCCATACAAATCTCCCAGCAATACAGGTGCAAGGCAGCCTAACCATGAAGAATATGTGGTTGATTTCACTTTTCGATAGCATTTGGCCGATTTACAGGTGAAATGTCGTTTCCAGCCTTAAGGAGCAGTTAAAGGCTTCAAAACCCTCATTTACAGCCTTTTCAGGCTCTGAATTGCTTAAAGCCACCTTCGCATGGAAGCGACTGTAACTCCGGTTCAGAAGCTTTCCTATACAAATCTCCCAGCAATACAGGTTCAAGGCAGCCTAACCATGAAGAATATGTGGTTGATTTCACTTTTTGATAGCATTTGGCCGATTTACAGGTGAAATGTCGTTTCCAGCCTTAAGGAGCAGTTAAAGGCTTCAAAACCCTCATTTACAGCCTTTTAAGGCTCTGAAACGCTTAAAGCCACCTTCGCATGGAAGCGACTGTAATTCCGGTTCAGAAGCTTTCCCATACAAATCTCCCAGCAATACAGGTGCAAGGCAGCCTAACCATGAAGAATATGTGGTTGATTTCACTTTTCGATAGCATTTGGCCGATTAACAGGTGAAATGTCGTTTCCAGCCTTAAGGAGCAGTTAAAGGCTTCAAAACCCTCATTTACAGCCTTTTCAGGCTCTGAAACGCTTAAAGCCACCTTCGCATGGAAGCGACTGTAACTCCGGTTCAGAAGCTTTCCCATACAAATCTCCCAGTAATACAGGTGCAAAGCAGCCTAACCATGAAGAATATGTGGTTGATTTCACTTTTTGATAGCATTGGGCCGATTTACAGGTGAAATGTCGTTTCCAGCCTTAAGGAGCAGTTAAAGGCTTCAAAACCCTCATTTACAGCCTTTTCAGGCTCTGAAACGCTTAAAGCCACCTTCGCATGGAAGCGACTGTAACTCCGGTTCAGAAGCTTTCCCATACAAATCTCCCAGCAATACAGGTGCAAGGCAGCCTAACCATGAAGAATATGTGGTTGATTTCACTTTTCGATAGCATTTGGCCGATTTACAGGTGAAATGTCGTTTCCAGCCTTAAGGAGCAGTTAAAGGCTTCAAAACCCTCATTTACAGCCTTTTCAGGCTCTGAAACGCTTAAAGCCACCTTCGCATGGAAGCGACTGTAACTCCGGTTCAGATGCTTTCCCGTTCAAATCTCCCAGCAATACAGGTGCAAGGCAGCCTAACCATGAAGAATATGTGGTTGATTTCACTTTTCGATAGCATTTGGCCGATTTACAGGTGAAATGTCGTTTCCAGCCTTAAGGAGCAGTTAAAGGCTTCAAAACCCTCATTTACAGCCTTTTCAGGCTCTGAAACGCTTAAAGCCACCTTCGCATGGAAGCGACTGTAACTCCGGTTCAGATGCTTTCCCGTTCAAATCTCCCAGCAATACAGGTGCAAGGCAGCCTAACCATGAAGAATATGTGGTTGATTTCACTTTTCGATAGCATTTGGCCGATTTACAGGTGAAATGTCGTTTCCAGCCTTAAGGAGCAGTTAAAGGCTTCAAAACCCTCATTTACAGCCTTTTCAGGCTCTGAAACGCTTAAAGCCACCTTCGCATGGAAGCGACTGTAACTCCGGTTCAGAAGCTTTCCCATACAAATCTCCCAGCAATACAGGTGCAAGGCAGCCTAACCATGAAGAATATGTGGTTGATTTCACTTTTCGATAGCATTTGGCCGATTTACAGGTGAAATGTCGTTTCCAGCCTTAAGGAGCAGTTAAAGGCTTCAAAACCCTCATTTACAGCCTTTTCAGGCTCTGAAACGCTTAAAGCCACCTTCGCATGGAAGCGACTGTAACTCCGGTTCAGAAGCTTTCCCATACAAATCTCCCAGCAATACAGGTGCAAGGCAGCCTAACCATGAAGAATATGTGGTTGATTTCACTTTTCGATAGCATTTGGCCGATTTACAGGTGAAATGTCGTTTCCAGCCTTAAGGAGCAGTTAAAGGCTTCAAAACCCTCATTTACAGCCTTTTCAGGCTCTGAAACGCTTAAAGCCACCTTCGCATGGAAGCGACTGTAACTCTGGTTCAGATGCTTTCCCGTTCAAATCTCCCAGCAATACAGGTGCAAGGCAGCCTAACCATGAAGAATATGTGGTTGATTTCACTTTTCGATAGCATTTGGCCGATTTACAGGTGAAATGTCGTTTCCAGCCTTAAGGAGCAGTTAAAGGCTTCAAAACCCTCATTTACAGCCTTTTCAGGCTCTGAAACGCTTAAAGCCACCTTCGCATGGAAGCGACTGTAACTCCGGTTCAGAAGCTTTCCCATACAAATCTCCCAGCAATACAGGTGCAAGGCAGCCTAACCATGAAGAATATGTGGTTGATTTCACTTTTCGATAGCATTTGGCCGATTTACAGGTGAAATGTCGTTTCCAGCCTTAAGGAGCAGTTAAAGGCTTCAAAACCCTCATTTACAGCCTTTTCAGGCTCTGAAACGCTTAAAGCCACCTTCGCATGGAAGCGACTGTAACTCCGGTTCAGAAGCTTTCCCATACAAATCTCCCAGCAATACAGGTGCAAGGCAGCCTAACCATTAAGAATATGTGGTTGATTTCACTTTTCGATAGCATTTGGCCGATTTACAGGTGAAATGTCGTTTCCAGCCTTAAGGAGCAGTTAAAGGCTTCAAAACCCTCATTTACAGCCTTTTCAGGCTCTGAAACGCTTAAAGCCACCTTCGCATGGAAGCGACTGTAACTCCGGTTCAGAAGCTTTCCCATACAAATCTCCCAGCAATACAGGTGCAAGGCAGCCTAACCATGAAGAATATGTGGTTGATTTCACTTTTCGATAGCATTTGGCCGATTTACAGGTGAAATGTCGTTTCCAGCCTTAAGGAGCAGTTAAAGGCTTCAAAACCCTCATTTACAGCCTTTTCAGGCTCTGAAACGCTTAAAGCCACCTTCGCATGGAAGCGACTGTAACTCCGGTTCAGAAGCTTTACCATACAAATCTCCCAGTAATACAGGTGCAAGGCAGCCTAACCATGAAGAATATGTGGTTGATTTCACTTTTTGATAGCATTGGGCCGATTTACAGGTGAAATGTCGTTTCCAGCCTTAAGGAGCAGTTAAAGGCTTCAAAACCCTCATTTACAGCCCTTTCAGGCTCTGAAACGCTTAAAGCCACCTTCGCATGGAAGCGACTGTAACTCCGGTTCAGAAGCTTTCCCGTTCAAATCTCCCAGCAATACAGGTGCAAGGCAGCCTAACCATGAAGAATATGTGGTTGATTTCACTTTTCGATAGCATTTGGCCAATTTACAGGTGAAATGTCGTTTCCAGCCTTAAGGAGCAGTTAAAGGCTTCAAAACCCTCATTTACAGCCTTTTCAGGCTCTGAAACGCTTAAAGCCACCTTTGCATGGAAGCGACTGTAACTCCGGTTCAGAAGCTTTCCCACACAAATCTCCCAGCAATACAGGTGCAAGGCAGCCTAACCATGAAGAATATGTGGTTGATTTCACTTTTCGATAGCATTTGGCCGATTTACAGGTGAAATGTCGTTTCCAGCCTTAAGGAGCAGTTAAAGGCTTCAAAACCCTCATTTACAGCCTTTTCAGGCTCTGAAACGCTTAAAGCCACCTTCGCATGGAAGCGACTGTAACTCCGGTTCAGAAGCTTTCCCATACAAATCTCCGAGCAATACAGGTGCAAGGCAGCCTAACCATGAAGAATATGTGGTTGATTTCACTTTTCGATAGCATTTGGCCGATTTACAGGTGAAATGTTGTTTCCAGCCTTAAGGAGCAGTTAAAGGCTTCAAAACCCTCATTTACAGCCTTTTCAGGCTCTGAAACGCTTAAAGCCACCTTCGCATGGAAGCGACTGTAACTCTGGTTCAGATGCTTTCCCGTTCAAATCTCCCAGCAATAAAGGTGCAAGGCAGCCTAATCATGAAGAATATGTGGTTGATTTCACTTTTCGATAGCATTTGGCCGATTTACAGGTGAAATGTCGTTTCCAGCCTTAAGGAGCAGTTAAAGGCTTCAAAACCCTCATTTACAGCCTTTTCAGGCTCTGAAACGCTTAAAGCCACCTTCGCATGGAAGCGACTGTAACTCCGGTTCAGAAGCTTTCCCATACAAATCTCCCAGCAATACAGGTGCAAGGCAGCCTAACCATGAAGAATATGTGGTTGATTTCACTTTTCGATAGCATTTGGCCGATTTACAGGTGAAATGTCGTTTCCAGCCTTAAGGAGCAGTTAAAGGCTTCAAAACCCTCATTTACAGCCTTTTCAGGCTCTGAAACGCTTAAAGCCACCTTCGCATGGAAGCGACTGTAACTCCGGTTCAGAAGCTTTCCCATACAAATCTCCCAGCAATACAGGTGCAAGGCAGCCTAACCATGAAGAATATGTGGTTGATTTCACTTTTCGATAGCATTTGGCCGATTAACAGGTGAAATGTCGTTTCCAGCCTTAAGGAGCAGTTAAAGGCTTCAAAACCCTCATTTACAGCCTTTTCAGGCTCTGAATTGCTTAAAGCCACCTTCGCATGGAAGCGACTGTAACTCCGGTTCAGAAGCTTTCCTATACAAATCTCCCAGCAATACAGGTTCAAGGCAGCCTAACCATGAAGAATATGTGGTTGATTTCACTTTTTGATAGCATTTGGCCGATTTACAGGTGAAATGTCGTTTCCAGCCTTAAGGAGCAGTTAAAGGCTTCAAAACCCTCATTTTCAGCCTTTTAAGGCTCTGAAACGCTTAAAGCCACCTTCGCATGGAAGCGACTGTAATTCCGGTTCAGAAGCTTTCCCATACAAATCTCCCAGCAATACAGGTGCAAGGCAGCCTAACCATGAAGAATATGTGGTTGATTTCACTTTTCGATAGCATTTGGCCGATTAACAGGTGAAATGTCGTTTCCAGCCTTAAGGAGCAGTTAAAGGCTTGAAAACCCTCATTTACAGCCTTTTCAGGCTCTGAAACGCTTAAAGCCACCTTCGCATGGAAGCGACTGTAACTCCGGTTCAGAAGCTTTCCCATACAAATCTCCCAGCAATACAGGTGCAAGGCAGCCTAACCATGAAGAATATGTGGTTGATTTCACTTTTCAATAGCATTTGGCCGATTTACAGGTGAAATGTCGTTTCCGGCCTCAAGGAGCAGTTAAAAGCTTCAAAACCCTCATTTACAGCCCTTTCAGGCTCTGAAACGCTTAAAGCCACCTTCGCATGGAAGCGACTGTAACTCCGGTTCAGAAGCTTTCCCATACAAATCTCCCAGCAATACAGGTGCAAGGCAGCCTAACCATGAAGAATATGTGGTTGATTTCACTTTTCGATAGCATTTGGCCGATTTACAGGTGAAATGTCGTTTCCAGCCTTAAGGAGCAGTTAAAGGCTTCAAAACCCTCATTTACAGCCTTTTCAGGCTCTGAAACGCTTAAAGCCACCTTCGCATGGAAGCGACTGTAACTCCGGTTCAGAAGCTTTCCCATACAAATCTCCCAGCAATACAGGTGCAAGGCAGCCTAACCATGAAGAATATGTGGTTGATTTCACTTTTCGATAGCATTTGGCCGATTTACAGGTGAAATGTCGTTTCCAGCCTTAAGGAGCAGTTAAAGGCTTCAAAACCCTCATTTACAGCCTTTTCAGGCTCTGAAACGCTTAAAGCCACCTTCGCATGGAAGCGACTGTAACTCCGGTTCAGATGCTTTCCCGTTCAAATCTCCCAGCAATACAGGTGCAAGGCAGCCTAACCATGAAGAATATGTGGTTGATTTCACTTTTCGATAGCATTTGGCCAATTTACAGGTGAAATGTCGTTTCCAGCCTTAAGGAGCAGTTAAAGGCTTCAAAACCCTCATTTACAGCCTTTTCAGGCTCTGAAACGCTTAAAGCCACCTTCGCATGGAAGCGACTGTAACTCCGGTTCAGAAGCTTTCCCGTTCAAATCTCCCAGCAATACAGGTGCAAGGCAGCCTAACCATGAAGAATATGTGGTTGATTTCACTTTTCGATAGCATTTGGCCGATTTACAGGTGAAATGTCGTTTCCAGCCTTAAGGAGCAGTTAAAGGCTTCAAAACCCTCATTTACAGCCCTTTCAGGCTCTGAAACGCTTAAAGCCACCTTCGCATGGAAGCGACTGTAACTCCGGTTCAGAAGCTTTCCCGTTCAAATCTCCCAGCAATACAGGTGCAAGGCAGCCTAACCATGAAGAATATGTGGTTGATTTCACTTTTCGATAGCATTTGGCCGATTTACAGGTGAAATGTCGTTTCCAGCCTTAAGGAGCAGTTAAAGGCTTCAAAACCCTCATTTACAGCCTTTTCAGGCTCTGAAACGCTTAAAGCCACCTTCGCATGGAAGCGACTGTAACTCCGGTTCAGATGCTTTCCCGTTCAAATCTCCCAGCAATACAGGTGCAAGGCAGCCTAACCATGAAGAATATGTGGTTGATTTAACTTTTCGATAGCATTTGGCTGATTTACATGTGAAATGTCATTTCCAGCCTTAAGGAGCAGTTAAAGGCTTCAAAACCCTCATTTACAGCCCTTTCAGGCTCTGAAACGCTTAAAGCCACCTTCGCATGGAAGCGACTGTAACTCCGGTTCAGAAGCTTTCCCATACAAATCTCCCAGCAATACAGGTGCAAGGCAGCCTAACCATGAAGAATATGTGGTTGATTTCACTTTTCGATAGCATTTGGCCGATTTACAGGTGAAATGTCGTTTCCCGCCTTAAGGAGCAGTTAAAGGCTTCAAAACCCTCATTTACAGCCTTTTCAGGCTCTGAAACGCTTAAAGCCACCTTCGCATGGAAGCGACTGTAACTCTGGTTCAGATGCTTTCCCGTTCAAATCTCCCAGCAATACAGGTGCAAGGCAGCCTAACCATGAAGAATATGTGGTTGATTTCACTTTTCGATAGCATTTGGCCGATTTACAGGTGAAATGTCGTTTCCAGCCTTAAGGAGCAGTTAAAGGCTTCAAAACCCTCATTTACAGCCTTTTCAGGCTCTGAAACGCTTAAAGCCACCTTCGCATGGAAGCGACTGTAACTCCGGTTCAGAAGCTTTCCCATACAAATCTCCCAGCAATACAGGTGCAAGGCAGCCTAACCATGAAGAATATGTGGTTGATTTCACTTTTCGATAGCATTTGGCCGATTTACAGGTGAAATGTCGTTTCCAGCCTTAAGGAGCAGTTAAAGGCTTCAAAACCCTCATTTACAGCCTTTTCAGGCTCTGAAACGCTTAAAGCCACCTTCGCATGGAAGCGACTGTAACTCCGGTTCAGAAGCTTTCCCATACAAATCTCCCAGCAATACAGGTGCAAGGCAGCCTAACCATTAAGAATATGTGGTTGATTTCACTTTTCGATAGCATTTGGCCGATTTACAGGTGAAATGTCGTTTCCAGCCTTAAGGAGCAGTTAAAGGCTTCAAAACCCTCATTTACAGCCTTTTCAGGCTCTGAAACGCTTAAAGCCACCTTCGCATGGAAGCGACTGTAACTCCGGTTCAGAAGCTTTCCCATACAAATCTCCCAGCAATACAGGTGCAAGGCAGCCTAACCATGAAGAATATGTGGTTGATTTCACTTTTCGATAGCATTTGGCCGATTTACAGGTGAAATGTCGTTTCCAGCCTTAAGGAGCAGTTAAAGGCTTCAAAACCCTCATTTACAGCCTTTTCAGGCTCTGAAACGCTTAAAGCCACCTTCGCATGGAAGCGACTGTAACTCCGGTTCAGAAGCTTTACCATACAAATCTCCCAGTAATACAGGTGCAAGGCAGCCTAACCATGAAGAATATGTGGTTGATTTCACTTTTTGATAGCATTGGGCCGATTTACAGGTGAAATGTCGTTTCCAGCCTTAAGGAGCAGTTAAAGGCTTCAAAACCCTCATTTACAGCCCTTTCAGGCTCTGAAACGCTTAAAGCCACCTTCGCATGGAAGCGACTGTAACTCCGGTTCAGAAGCTTTCCCGTTCAAATCTCCCAGCAATACAGGTGCAAGGCAGCCTAACCATGAAGAATATGTGGTTGATTTCACTTTTCGATAGCATTTGGCCAATTTACAGGTGAAATGTCGTTTCCAGCCTTAAGGAGCAGTTAAAGGCTTCAAAACCCTCATTTACAGCCTTTTCAGGCTCTGAAACGCTTAAAGCCACCTTTGCATGGAAGCGACTGTAACTCCGGTTCAGAAGCTTTCCCACACAAATCTCCCAGCAATACAGGTGCAAGGCAGCCTAACCATGAAGAATATGTGGTTGATTTCACTTTTCGATAGCATTTGGCCGATTTACAGGTGAAATGTCGTTTCCAGCCTTAAGGAGCAGTTAAAGGCTTCAAAACCCTCATTTACAGCCTTTTCAGGCTCTGAAACGCTTAAAGCCACCTTCGCATGGAAGCGACTGTAACTCCGGTTCAGAAGCTTTCCCATACAAATCTCCGAGCAATACAGGTGCAAGGCAGCCTAACCATGAAGAATATGTGGTTGATTTCACTTTTCGATAGCATTTGGCCGATTTACAGGTGAAATGTTGTTTCCAGCCTTAAGGAGCAGTTAAAGGCTTCAAAACCCTCATTTACAGCCTTTTCAGGCTCTGAAACGCTTAAAGCCACCTTCGCATGGAAGCGACTGTAACTCTGGTTCAGATGCTTTCCCGTTCAAATCTCCCAGCAATAAAGGTGCAAGGCAGCCTAATCATGAAGAATATGTGGTTGATTTCACTTTTCGATAGCATTTGGCCGATTTACAGGTGAAATGTCGTTTCCAGCCTTAAGGAGCAGTTAAAGGCTTCAAAACCCTCATTTACAGCCTTTTCAGGCTCTGAAACGCTTAAAGCCACCTTCGCATGGAAGCGACTGTAACTCCGGTTCAGAAGCTTTCCCATACAAATCTCCCAGCAATACAGGTGCAAGGCAGCCTAACCATGAAGAATATGTGGTTGATTTCACTTTTCGATAGCATTTGGCCGATTTACAGGTGAAATGTCGTTTCCAGCCTTAAGGAGCAGTTAAAGGCTTCAAAACCCTCATTTACAGCCTTTTCAGGCTCTGAAACGCTTAAAGCCACCTTCGCATGGAAGCGACTGTAACTCCGGTTCAGAAGCTTTCCCATACAAATCTCCCAGCAATACAGGTGCAAGGCAGCCTAACCATGAAGAATATGTGGTTGATTTCACTTTTCGATAGCATTTGGCCGATTAACAGGTGAAATGTCGTTTCCAGCCTTAAGGAGCAGTTAAAGGCTTCAAAACCCTCATTTACAGCCTTTTCAGGCTCTGAATTGCTTAAAGCCACCTTCGCATGGAAGCGACTGTAACTCCGGTTCAGAAGCTTTCCTATACAAATCTCCCAGCAATACAGGTTCAAGGCAGCCTAACCATGAAGAATATGTGGTTGATTTCACTTTTTGATAGCATTTGGCCGATTTACAGGTGAAATGTCGTTTCCAGCCTTAAGGAGCAGTTAAAGGCTTCAAAACCCTCATTTACAGCCTTTTAAGGCTCTGAAACGCTTAAAGCCACCTTCGCATGGAAGATACTGTAATTCCGGTTCAGAAGCTTTCCCATACAAATCTCCCAGCAATACAGGTGCAAGGCAGCCTAACCATGAAGAATATGTGGTTGATTTCACTTTTCGATAGCATTTGGCCGATTAACAGGTGAAATGTCGTTTCCAGCCTTAAGGAGCAGTTAAAGGCTTGAAAACCCTCATTTACAGCCTTTTCAGGCTCTGAAACGCTTAAAGCCACCTTCGCATGGAAGCGACTGTAACTCCGGTTCAGAAGCTTTCCCATACAAATCTCCCAGCAATACAGGTGCAAGGCAGCCTAACCATGAAGAATATGTGGTTGATTTCACTTTTCAATAGCATTTGGCCGATTTACAGGTGAAATGTCGTTTCCGGCCTCAAGGAGCAGTTAAAAGCTTCAAAACCCTCATTTACAGCCCTTTCAGGCTCTGAAACGCTTAAAGCCACCTTCGCATGGAAGCGACTGTAACTCCGGTTCAGAAGCTTTCCCATACAAATCTCCCAGCAATACAGGTGCAAGGCAGCCTAACCATGAAGAATATGTGGTTGATTTCACTTTTCGATAGCATTTGGCCGATTTACAGGTGAAATGTCGTTTCCAGCCTTAAGGAGCAGTTAAAGGCTTCAAAACCCTCATTTACAGCCTTTTCAGGCTCTGAAACGCTTAAAGCCACCTTCGCATGGAAGCGACTGTAACTCCGGTTCAGAAGCTTTCCCATACAAATCTCCCAGCAATACAGGTGCAAGGCAGCCTAACCATGAAGAATATGTGGTTGATTTCACTTTTCGATAGCATTTGGCCGATTTACAGGTGAAATGTCGTTTCCAGCCTTAAGGAGCAGTTAAAGGCTTCAAAACCCTCATTTACAGCCTTTTCAGGCTCTGAAACGCTTAAAGCCACCTTCGCATGGAAGCGACTGTAACTCCGGTTCAGATGCTTTCCCGTTCAAATCTCCCAGCAATACAGGTGCAAGGCAGCCTAACCATGAAGAATATGTGGTTGATTTCACTTTTCGATAGCATTTGGCCAATTTACAGGTGAAATGTCGTTTCCAGCCTTAAGGAGCAGTTAAAGGCTTCAAAACCCTCATTTACAGCCTTTTCAGGCTCTGAAACGCTTAAAGCCACCTTCGCATGGAAGCGACTGTAACTCCGGTTCAGAAGCTTTCCCGTTCAAATCTCCCAGCAATACAGGTGCAAGGCAGCCTAACCATGAAGAATATGTGGTTGATTTCACTTTTCGATAGCATTTGGCCGATTTACAGGTGAAATGTCGTTTCCAGCCTTAAGGAGCAGTTAAAGGCTTCAAAACCCTCATTTACAGCCCTTTCAGGCTCTGAAACGCTTAAAGCCACCTTCGCATGGAAGCGACTGTAACTCCGGTTCAGAAGCTTTCCCGTTCAAATCTCCCAGCAATACAGGTGCAAGGCAGCCTAACCATGAAGAATATGTGGTTGATTTCACTTTTCGATAGCATTTGGCCGATTTACAGGTGAAATGTCGTTTCCAGCCTTAAGGAGCAGTTAAAGGCTTCAAAACCCTCATTTACAGCCTTTTCAGGCTCTGAAACGCTTAAAGCCACCTTCGCATGGAAGCGACTGTAACTCCGGTTCAGATGCTTTCCCGTTCAAATCTCCCAGCAATACAGGTGCAAGGCAGCCTAACCATGAAGAATATGTGGTTGATTTAACTTTTCGATAGCATTTGGCTGATTTACATGTGAAATGTCATTTCCAGCCTTAAGGAGCAGTTAAAGGCTTCAAAACCCTCATTTACAGCCCTTTCAGGCTCTGAAACGCTTAAAGCCACCTTCGCATGGAAGCGACTGTAACTCCGGTTCAGAAGCTTTCCCATACAAATCTCCCAGCAATACAGGTGCAAGGCAGCCTAACCATGAAGAATATGTGGTTGATTTCACTTTTCGATAGCATTTGGCCGATTTACAGGTGAAATGTCGTTTCCAGCCTTAAGGAGCAGTTAAAGGCTTCAAAACCCTCATTTACAGCCTTTTCAGGCTCTGAAACGCTTAAAGCCACCTTCGCATGGAAGCGACTGTAACTCTGGTTCAGATGCTTTCCCGTTCAAATCTCCCAGCAATACAGGTGCAAGGCAGCCTAACCATGAAGAATATGTGGTTGATTTCACTTTTCGATAGCATTTGGCCGATTTACAGGTGAAATGTCGTTTCCAGCCTTAAGGAGCAGTTAAAGGCTTCAAAACCCTCATTTACAGCCTTTTCAGGCTCTGAAACGCTTAAAGCCACCTTCGCATGGAAGCGACTGTAACTCCGGTTCAGAAGCTTTCCCATACAAATCTCCCAGCAATACAGGTGCAAGGCAGCCTAACCATGAAGAATATGTGGTTGATTTCACTTTTCGATAGCATTTGGCCGATTTACAGGTGAAATGTCGTTTCCAGCCTTAAGGAGCAGTTAAAGGCTTCAAAACCCTCATTTACAGCCTTTTCAGGCTCTGAAACGCTTAAAGCCACCTTCGCATGGAAGCGACTGTAACTCCGGTTCAGAAGCTTTCCCATACAAATCTCCCAGCAATACAGGTGCAAGGCAGCCTAACCATTAAGAATATGTGGTTGATTTCACTTTTCGATAGCATTTGGCCGATTTACAGGTGAAATGTCGTTTCCAGCCTTAAGGAGCAGTTAAAGGCTTCAAAACCCTCATTTACAGCCTTTTCAGGCTCTGAAACGCTTAAAGCCACCTTCGCATGGAAGCGACTGTAACTCCGGTTCAGAAGCTTTCCCATACAAATCTCCCAGCAATACAGGTGCAAGGCAGCCTAACCATGAAGAATATGTGGTTGATTTCACTTTTCGATAGCATTTGGCCGATTTACAGGTGAAATGTCGTTTCCAGCCTTAAGGAGCAGTTAAAGGCTTCAAAACCCTCATTTACAGCCTTTTCAGGCTCTGAAACGCTTAAAGCCACCTTCGCATGGAAGCGACTGTAACTCCGGTTCAGAAGCTTTACCATACAAATCTCCCAGTAATACAGGTGCAAGGCAGCCTAACCATGAAGAATATGTGGTTGATTTCACTTTTTGATAGCATTGGGCCGATTTACAGGTGAAATGTCGTTTCCAGCCTTAAGGAGCAGTTAAAGGCTTCAAAACCCTCATTTACAGCCCTTTCAGGCTCTGAAACGCTTAAAGCCACCTTCGCATGGAAGCGACTGTAACTCCGGTTCAGAAGCTTTCCCGTTCAAATCTCCCAGCAATACAGGTGCAAGGCAGCCTAACCATGAAGAATATGTGGTTGATTTCACTTTTCGATAGCATTTGGCCAATTTACAGGTGAAATGTCGTTTCCAGCCTTAAGGAGCAGTTAAAGGCTTCAAAACCCTCATTTACAGCCTTTTCAGGCTCTGAAACGCTTAAAGCCACCTTTGCATGGAAGCGACTGTAACTCCGGTTCAGAAGCTTTCCCATACAAATCTCCCAGCAATACAGGTGCAAGGCAGCCTAACCATGAAGAATATGTGGTTGATTTCACTTTTCGATAGCATTTGGCCGATTTACAGGTGAAATGTCGTTTCCAGCCTTAAGGAGCAGTTAAAGGCTTCAAAACCCTCATTTACAGCCTTTTCAGGCTCTGAAACGCTTAAAGCCACCTTCGCATGGAAGCGACTGTAACTCCGGTTCAGAAGCTTTCCCATACAAATCTCCGAGCAATACAGGTGCAAGGCAGCCTAACCATGAAGAATATGTGGTTGATTTCACTTTTCGATAGCATTTGGCCGATTTACAGGTGAAATGTTGTTTCCAGCCTTAAGGAGCAGTTAAAGGCTTCAAAACCCTCATTTACAGCCTTTTCAGGCTCTGAAACGCTTAAAGCCACCTTCGCATGGAAGCGACTGTAACTCTGGTTCAGATGCTTTCCCGTTCAAATCTCCCAGCAATAAAGGTGCAAGGCAGCCTAATCATGAAGAATATGTGGTTGATTTCACTTTTCGATAGCATTTGGCCGATTTACAGGTGAAATGTCGTTTCCAGCCTTAAGGAGCAGTTAAAGGCTTCAAAACCCTCATTTACAGCCTTTTCAGGCTCTGAAACGCTTAAAGCCACCTTCGCATGGAAGCGACTGTAACTCCGGTTCAGAAGCTTTCCCATACAAATCTCCCAGCAATACAGGTGCAAGGCAGCCTAACCATGAAGAATATGTGGTTGATTTCACTTTTCGATAGCATTTGGCCGATTTACAGGTGAAATGTCGTTTCCAGCCTTAAGGAGCAGTTAAAGGCTTCAAAACCCTCATTTACAGCCTTTTCAGGCTCTGAAACGCTTAAAGCCACCTTCGCATGGAAGCGACTGTAACTCCGGTTCAGAAGCTTTCCCATTCAAATCTCCCAGCAATACAGGTGCAAGGCAGCCTAACCATGAAGAATATGTGGTTGATTTCACTTTTCGATAGCATTTGGCCGATTAACAGGTGAAATGTCGTTTCCAGCCTTAAGGAGCAGTTAAAGGCTTCAAAACCCTCATTTACAGCCTTTTCAGGCTCTGAATTGCTTAAAGCCACCTTCGCATGGAAGCGACTGTAACTCCGGTTCAGAAGCTTTCCTATACAAATCTCCCAGCAATACAGGTTCAAGGCAGCCTAACCATGAAGAATATGTGGTTGATTTCACTTTTTGATAGCATTTGGCCGATTTACAGGTGAAATGTCGTTTCCAGCCTTAAGGAGCAGTTAAAGGCTTCAAAACCCTCATTTACAGCCTTTTAAGGCTCTGAAACGCTTAAAGCCACCTTCGCATGGAAGATACTGTAATTCCGGTTCAGAAGCTTTCCCATACAAATCTCCCAGCAATACAGGTGCAAGGCAGCCTAACCATGAAGAATATGTGGTTGATTTCACTTTTCGATAGCATTTGGCCGATTAACAGGTGAAATGTCGTTTCCAGCCTTAAGGAGCAGTTAAAGGCTTCAAAACCCTCATTTACAGCCTTTTCAGGCTCTGAAACGCTTAAAGCCACCTTCGCATGGAAGCGACTGTAACTCCGGTTCAGAAGCTTTCCCATACAAATCTCCCAGCAATACAGGTGCAAGGCAGCCTAACCATGAAGAATATGTGGTTGATTTCACTTTTCAATAGCATTTGGCCGATTTACAGGTGAAATGTCGTTTCCGGCCTCAAGGAGCAGTTAAAAGCTTCAAAACCCTCATTTACAGCCCTTTCAGGCTCTGAAACGCTTAAAGCCACCTTCGCATGGAAGCGACTGTAACTCCGGTTCAGAAGCTTTCCCATACAAATCTCCCAGCAATACAGGTGCAAGGCAGCCTAACCATGAAGAATATGTGGTTGATTTCACTTTTCGATAGCATTTGGCCGATTTACAGGTGAAATGTCGTTTCCAGCCTTAAGGAGCAGTTAAAGGCTTCAAAACCCTCATTTACAGCCTTTTCAGGCTCTGAAACGCTTAAAGCCACCTTCGCATGGAAGCGACTGTAACTCCGGTTCAGAAGCTTTCCCATACAAATCTCCCAGCAATACAGGTGCAAGGCAGCCTAACCATGAAGAATATGTGGTTGATTTCACTTTTCGATAGCATTTGGCCGATTTACAGGTGAAATGTCGTTTCCAGCCTTAAGGAGCAGTTAAAGGCTTCAAAACCCTCATTTACAGCCTTTTCAGGCTCTGAAACGCTTAAAGCCACCTTCGCATGGAAGCGACTGTAACTCCGGTTCAGATGCTTTCCCGTTCAAATCTCCCAGCAATACAGGTGCAAGGCAGCCTAACCATGAAGAATATGTGGTTGATTTCACTTTTCGATAGCATTTGGCCAATTTACAGGTGAAATGTCGTTTCCAGCCTTAAGGAGCAGTTAAAGGCTTCAAAACCCTCATTTACAGCCTTTTCAGGCTCTGAAACGCTTAAAGCCACCTTCGCATGGAAGCGACTGTAACTCCGGTTCAGAAGCTTTCCCGTTCAAATCTCCCAGCAATACAGGTGCAAGGCAGCCTAACCATGAAGAATATGTGGTTGATTTCACTTTTCGATAGCATTTGGCCGATTTACAGGTGAAATGTCGTTTCCAGCCTTAAGGAGCAGTTAAAGGCTTCAAAACCCTCATTTACAGCCCTTTCAGGCTCTGAAACGCTTAAAGCCACCTTCGCATGGAAGCGACTGTAACTCCGGTTCAGAAGCTTTCCCGTTCAAATCTCCCAGCAATACAGGTGCAAGGCAGCCTAACCATGAAGAATATGTGGTTGATTTCACTTTTCGATAGCATTTGGCCGATTTACAGGTGAAATGTCGTTTCCAGCCTTAAGGAGCAGTTAAAGGCTTCAAAACCCTCATTTACAGCCTTTTCAGGCTCTGAAACGCTTAAAGCCACCTTCGCATGGAAGCGACTGTAACTCCGGTTCAGATGCTTTCCCGTTCAAATCTCCCAGCAATACAGGTGCAAGGCAGCCTAACCATGAAGAATATGTGGTTGATTTAACTTTTCGATAGCATTTGGCTGATTTACATGTGAAATGTCGTTTCCAGCCTTAAGGAGCAGTTAAAGGCTTCAAAACCCTCATTTACAGCCCTTTCAGGCTCTGAAACGCTTAAAGCCACCTTCGCATGGAAGCGACTGTAACTCCGGCTCAGAAGCTTTCCCATACAAATCTCCCAGCAATACAGGTGCAAGGCAGCCTAACCATGAAGAATATGTGGTTGATTTCACTTTTCGATAGCATTTGGCCGATTTACAGGTGAAATGTCGTTTCCAGCCTTAAGGAGCAGTTAAAGGCTTCAAAACCCTCATTTACAGCCTTTTCAGGCTCTGAAACGCTTAAAGCCACCTTCGCATGGAAGCGACTGTAACTCCGATTCAGAAGCTTTCCCATACAAATCTCCCAGCAATACAGGTGCAAGGCAGCCTAACCATGAAGAATATGTGGTTGATTTCACTTTTCGATAGCATTTGGCCAATTTACAGGTGAAATGTCGTTTCCAGCCTTAAGGAGCAGTTAAAGGCTTCAAAACCCTCATTTACAGCCTTTTCAGGCTCTGAAACGCTTAAAGCCACCTTCCCATGGAAGCGACTGTAACTCCGGTTCAGAAGCTTTCCCGTTCAAATCTCCCAGCAATACAGGTGCAAGGCAGCCTAACCATGAAGAATATGTGGTTGATTTCACTTTTCGATAGCATTTGGCCGATTTACAGGTGAAATGTCGTTTCCAGCCTTAAGGAGCAGTTAAAGGCTTCAAAACCCTCATTTACAGCCTTTTCAGGCTCTGAAACACTTAAAGCCACCTTCGCATGGAAGCGACTGTAACTCCGGTTCAGAAGCTTTCCCATACAAATCTCCCAGCAATACAGGTGCAAGGCAGCCTAACCATGAAGAATATGTGGTTGATTTCACTTTTCGATAGCATTTGGCCGATTTACAGGTGAAATGTCGTTTCCAGCCTTAAGGAGCAGTTAAAGGCTTCAAAACCCTCATTTACAGCCTTTTCAGGCTCTGAAACGCTTAAAGCCACCTTCGCATGGAAGCGACTGTAACTCCGGTTCAGAAGCTTTCCCATCAAATCTCCCAGCAATACAGGTGCAAGGCAGCCTAACCATGAAGAATATGTGGTTGATTTCACTTTTCGATAGCATTTGGCTGATTTACAGATGAAATGTCGTTTCCAGCCTTAAGGAGCAGTTAAAGGCTTCAAAACCCTCATTTACAGCCTTTTCAGGCTCTGAAACGCTTAAAGACACCTTCGCATGGAAGCGACTGTAACTCCGGTTCAGAAGCTTTCCCATACAAATCTCCCAGCAATACAGGTGCAAGGCAGCCTAAATATGAAGAATATGTGGTTAATTTCACTTTTCGATAGCATTTGGCCGATTTACAGGTGAAATGTTGTTTCCAGCCTTAAGGAGCAGTTAAAGGCTTCAAAACCCTCATTTACAGCCTTTTCAGGCTCTGAAACGCTTAAAGCCACTTTCGCATGGAAGCGACTGTAACTCCGGTTCAGAAGCTTTCCCATACAAATCTCCCAGCAATACAGGTGCAAGGCAGCCTAACCATTAAGAATATGTGGTTGATTTCACTTTTCGATAGCATTTGGCCAATTTACAGGTGAAATGTCGTTTCCAGCCTTAAGGAGCAGTTAAAGGCTTCAAAACCCTCTTTTACAGCCTTTTCAGGCTCTGAAACGCTTAAAGCCACCTTCGCATGGAAGCGACTGTAACTCCGGTTCAGAAGCTTTCCCGTTCAAATCTCCCAGCAATACAGGTGCAAGGCAGCCTAACCATGAAGAATATGTGGTTGATTTCACTTTTCGATAGCATTTGGCCGATTTACAGGTGAAATGTCGTTTCCAGCCTTAAGGAGCAGTTAAAGGCTTCAAAACCCTCATTTACAGCCTTTTCAGGCTCTGAAACGCTTAAAGCCACCTTCGCATGGAAGCGACTGTAACTCCGGTTCAGAAGCTTTCCCATACAAATCTCCCAGCAATACAGGTGCAAGGCAGCCTAACCATGAAGAATATGTGGTTGATTTCACTTTTCGATAGCATTTGGCCGATTAACAGGTGAAATGTCGTTTCCAGCCTTAAGGAGCAGTTAAAGGCTTCAAAACCCTCATTTACAGCCTTTTCAGGCTCTGAATTGCTTAAAGCCACCTTCGCATGGAAGCGACTGTAACTCCGGTTCAGAAGCTTTCCTATACAAATCTCCCAGCAATACAGGTTCAAGGCAGCCTAACCATGAAGAATATGTGGTTGATTTCACTTTTTGATAGCATTTGGCCGATTTACAGGTGAAATGTCGTTTCCAGCCTTAAGGAGCAGTTAAAGGCTTCAAAACCCTCATTTTCAGCCTTTTAAGGCTCTGAAACGCTTAAAGCCACCTTCGCATGGAAGCGACTGTAATTCCGGTTCAGAAGCTTTCCCATACAAATCTCCCAGCAATACAGGTGCAAGGCAGCCTAACCATGAAGAATATGTGGTTGATTTCACTTTTCGATAGCATTTGGCCGATTAACAGGTGAAATGTCGTTTCCAGCCTTAAGGAGCAGTTAAAGGCTTCAAAACCCTCATTTACAGCCTTTTCAGGCTCTGAAACGCTTAAAGCCACCTTCGCATGGAAGCGACTGTAACTCCGGTTCAGAAGCTTTCCCATACAAATCTCCCAGCAATACAGGTGCAAGGCAGCCTAACCATGAAGAATATGTGGTTGATTTCACTTTTCAATAGCATTTGGCCGATTTACAGGTGAAATGTCGTTTCCGGCCTCAAGGAGCAGTTAAAAGCTTCAAAACCCTCATTTACAGCCCTTTCAGGCTCTGAAACGCTTAAAGCCACCTTCGCATGGAAGCGACTGTAACTCCGGTTCAGAAGCTTTCCCATACAAATCTCCCAGCAATACAGGTGCAAGGCAGCCTAACCATGAAGAATATGTGGTTGATTTCACTTTTCGATAGCATTTGGCCGATTTACAGGTGAAATGTCGTTTCCAGCCTTAAGGAGCAGTTAAAGGCTTCAAAACCCTCATTTACAGCCTTTTCAGGCTCTGAAACGCTTAAAGCCACCTTCGCATGGAAGCGACTGTAACTCCGGTTCAGAAGCTTTCCCATACAAATCTCCCAGCAATACAGGTGCAAGGCAGCCTAACCATGAAGAATATGTGGTTGATTTCACTTTTCGATAGCATTTGGCCGATTTACAGGTGAAATGTCGTTTCCAGCCTTAAGGAGCAGTTAAAGGCTTCAAAACCCTCATTTACAGCCTTTTCAGGCTCTGAAACGCTTAAAGCCACCTTCGCATGGAAGCGACTGTAACTCCGGTTCAGATGCTTTCCCGTTCAAATCTCCCAGCAATACAGGTGCAAGGCAGCCTAACCATGAAGAATATGTGGTTGATTTCACTTTTCGATAGCATTTGGCCAATTTACAGGTGAAATGTCGTTTCCAGCCTTAAGGAGCAGTTAAAGGCTTCAAAACCCTCATTTACAGCCTTTTCAGGCTCTGAAACGCTTAAAGCCACCTTCGCATGGAAGCGACTGTAACTCCGGTTCAGAAGCTTTCCCGTTCAAATCTCCCAGCAATACAGGTGCAAGGCAGCCTAACCATGAAGAATATGTGGTTGATTTCACTTTTCGATAGCATTTGGCCGATTTACAGGTGAAATGTCGTTTCCAGCCTTAAGGAGCAGTTAAAGGCTTCAAAACCCTCATTTACAGCCCTTTCAGGCTCTGAAACGCTTAAAGCCACCTTCGCATGGAAGCGACTGTAACTCCGGTTCAGAAGCTTTCCCGTTCAAATCTCCCAGCAATACAGGTGCAAGGCAGCCTAACCATGAAGAATATGTGGTTGATTTCACTTTTCGATAGCATTTGGCCGATTTACAGGTGAAATGTCGTTTCCAGCCTTAAGGAGCAGTTAAAGGCTTCAAAACCCTCATTTACAGCCTTTTCAGGCTCTGAAACGCTTAAAGCCACCTTCGCATGGAAGCGACTGTAACTCCGGTTCAGATGCTTTCCCGTTCAAATCTCCCAGCAATACAGGTGCAAGGCAGCCTAACCATGAAGAATATGTGGTTGATTTAACTTTTCGATAGCATTTGGCTGATTTACATGTGAAATGTCATTTCCAGCCTTAAGGAGCAGTTAAAGGCTTCAAAACCCTCATTTACAGCCCTTTCAGGCTCTGAAACGCTTAAAGCCACCTTCGCATGGAAGCGACTGTAACTCCGGTTCAGAAGCTTTCCCATACAAATCTCCCAGCAATACAGGTGCAAGGCAGCCTAACCATGAAGAATATGTGGTTGATTTCACTTTTCGATAGCATTTGGCCGATTTACAGGTGAAATGTCGTTTCCAGCCTTAAGGAGCAGTTAAAGGCTTCAAAACCCTCATTTACAGCCTTTTCAGGCTCTGAAACGCTTAAAGCCACCTTCGCATGGAAGCGACTGTAACTCTGGTTCAGATGCTTTCCCGTTCAAATCTCCCAGCAATACAGGTGCAAGGCAGCCTAACCATGAAGAATATGTGGTTGATTTCACTTTTCGATAGCATTTGGCCGATTTACAGGTGAAATGTCGTTTCCAGCCTTAAGGAGCAGTTAAAGGCCTCAAAACCCTCATTTACAGCCTTTTCAGGCTCTGAAACGCTTAAAGCCACCTTCGCATGGAAGCGACTGTAACTCCGGTTCAGAAGCTTTCCCATACAAATCTCCCAGCAATACAGGTGCAAGGCAGCCTAACCATGAAGAATATGTGGTTGATTTCACTTTTCGATAGCATTTGGCCGATTTACAGGTGAAATGTCGTTTCCAGCCTTAAGGAGCAGTTAAAGGCTTCAAAACCCTCATTTACAGCCTTTTCAGGCTCTGAAACGCTTAAAGCCACCTTCGCATGGAAGCGACTGTAACTCCGGTTCAGAAGCTTTCCCATACAAATCTCCCAGCAATACAGGTGCAAGGCAGCCTAACCATTAAGAATATGTGGTTGATTTCACTTTTCGATAGCATTTGGCCGATTTACAGGTGAAATGTCGTTTCCAGCCTTAAGGAGCAGTTAAAGGCTTCAAAACCCTCATTTACAGCCTTTTCAGGCTCTGAAACGCTTAAAGCCACCTTCGCATGGAAGCGACTGTAACTCCGGTTCAGAAGCTTTCCCATACAAATCTCCCAGCAATACAGGTGCAAGGCAGCCTAACCATGAAGAATATGTGGTTGATTTCACTTTTCGATAGCATTTGGCCGATTTACAGGTGAAATGTCGTTTCCAGCCTTAAGGAGCAGTTAAAGGCTTCAAAACCCTCATTTACAGCCTTTTCAGGCTCTGAAACGCTTAAAGCCACCTTCGCATGGAAGCGACTGTAACTCCGGTTCAGAAGCTTTACCATACAAATCTCCCAGTAATACAGGTGCAAGGCAGCCTAACCATGAAGAATATGTGGTTGATTTCACTTTTTGATAGCATTGGGCCGATTTACAGGTGAAATGTCGTTTCCAGCCTTAAGGAGCAGTTAAAGGCTTCAAAACCCTCATTTACAGCCCTTTCAGGCTCTGAAACGCTTAAAGCCACCTTCGCATGGAAGCGACTGTAACTCCGGTTCAGAAGCTTTCCCGTTCAAATCTCCCAGCAATACAGGTGCAAGGCAGCCTAACCATGAAGAATATGTGGTTGATTTCACTTTTCGATAGCATTTGGCCAATTTACAGGTGAAATGTCGTTTCCAGCCTTAAGGAGCAGTTAAAGGCTTCAAAACCCTCATTTACAGCCTTTTCAGGCTCTGAAACGCTTAAAGCCACCTTTGCATGGAAGCGACTGTAACTCCGGTTCAGAAGCTTTCCCATACAAATCTCCCAGCAATACAGGTGCAAGGCAGCCTAACCATGAAGAATATGTGGTTGATTTCACTTTTCGATAGCATTTGGCCGATTTACAGGTGAAATGTCGTTTCCAGCCTTAAGGAGCAGTTAAAGGCTTCAAAACCCTCATTTACAGCCTTTTCAGGCTCTGAAACGCTTAAAGCCACCTTCGCATGGAAGCGACTGTAACTCCGGTTCAGAAGCTTTCCCATACAAATCTCCGAGCAATACAGGTGCAAGGCAGCCTAACCATGAAGAATATGTGGTTGATTTCACTTTTCGATAGCATTTGGCCGATTTACAGGTGAAATGTTGTTTCCAGCCTTAAGGAGCAGTTAAAGGCTTCAAAACCCTCATTTACAGCCTTTTCAGGCTCTGAAACGCTTAAAGCCACCTTCGCATGGAAGCGACTGTAACTCTGGTTCAGATGCTTTCCCGTTCAAATCTCCCAGCAATAAAGGTGCAAGGCAGCCTAATCATGAAGAATATGTGGTTGATTTCACTTTTCGATAGCATTTGGCCGATTTACAGGTGAAATGTCGTTTCCAGCCTTAAGGAGCAGTTAAAGGCTTCAAAACCCTCATTTACAGCCTTTTCAGGCTCTGAAACGCTTAAAGCCACCTTCGCATGGAAGCGACTGTAACTCCGGTTCAGAAGCTTTCCCATACAAATCTCCCAGCAATACAGGTGCAAGGCAGCCTAACCATGAAGAATATGTGGTTGATTTCACTTTTCGATAGCATTTGGCCGATTTACAGGTGAAATGTCGTTTCCAGCCTTAAGGAGCAGTTAAAGGCTTCAAAACCCTCATTTACAGCCTTTTCAGGCTCTGAAACGCTTAAAGCCACCTTCGCATGGAAGCGACTGTAACTCCGGTTCAGAAGCTTTCCCATACAAATCTCCCAGCAATACAGGTGCAAGGCAGCCTAACCATGAAGAATATGTGGTTGATTTCACTTTTCGATAGCATTTGGCCAATTTACAGGTGAAATGTCGTTTCCAGCCTTAAGGAGCAGTTAAAGGCTTCAAAACCCTCATTTACAGCCTTTTCAGGCTCTGAAACGCTTAAAGCCACCTTCGCATGGAAGCGACTGTAACTCCGGTTCAGAAGCTTTCCCGTTCAAATCTCCCAGCAATACAGGTGCAAGGCAGCCTAACCATGAAGAATATGTGGTTGATTTCACTTTTCGATAGCATTTGGCCGATTTACAGGTGAAATGTCGTTTCCAGCCTTAAGGAGCAGTTAAAGGCTTCAAAACCCTCATTTACAGCCCTTTCAGGCTCTGAAACGCTTAAAGCCACCTTCGCATGGAAGCGACTGTAACTCCGGTTCAGAAGCTTTCCCGTTCAAATCTCCCAGCAATACAGGTGCAAGGCAGCCTAACCATGAAGAATATGTGGTTGATTTCACTTTTCGATAGCATTTGGCCGATTTACAGGTGAAATGTCGTTTCCAGCCTTAAGGAGCAGTTAAAGGCTTCAAAACCCTCATTTACAGCCTTTTCAGGCTCTGAAACGCTTAAAGCCACCTTCGCATGGAAGCGACTGTAACTCCGGTTCAGATGCTTTCCCGTTCAAATCTCCCAGCAATACAGGTGCAAGGCAGCCTAACCATGAAGAATATGTGGTTGATTTAACTTTTCGATAGCATTTGGCTGATTTACATGTGAAATGTCATTTCCAGCCTTAAGGAGCAGTTAAAGGCTTCAAAACCCTCATTTACAGCCCTTTCAGGCTCTGAAACGCTTAAAGCCACCTTCGCATGGAAGCGACTGTAACTCCGGTTCAGAAGCTTTCCCATACAAATCTCCCAGCAATACAGGTGCAAGGCAGCCTAACCATGAAGAATATGTGGTTGATTTCACTTTTCGATAGCATTTGGCCGATTTACAGGTGAAATGTCGTTTCCAGCCTTAAGGAGCAGTTAAAGGCTTCAAAACCCTCATTTACAGCCTTTTCAGGCTCTGAAACGCTTAAAGCCACCTTCGCATGGAAGCGACTGTAACTCTGGTTCAGATGCTTTCCCGTTCAAATCTCCCAGCAATACAGGTGCAAGGCAGCCTAACCATGAAGAATATGTGGTTGATTTCACTTTTCGATAGCATTTGGCCGATTTACAGGTGAAATGTCGTTTCCAGCCTTAAGGAGCAGTTAAAGGCTTCAAAACCCTCATTTACAGCCTTTTCAGGCTCTGAAACGCTTAAAGCCACCTTCGCATGGAAGCGACTGTAACTCCGGTTCAGAAGCTTTCCCATACAAATCTCCCAGCAATACAGGTGCAAGGCAGCCTAACCATGAAGAATATGTGGTTGATTTCACTTTTCGATAGCATTTGGCCGATTTACAGGTGAAATGTCGTTTCCAGCCTTAAGGAGCAGTTAAAGGCTTCAAAACCCTCATTTACAGCCTTTTCAGGCTCTGAAACGCTTAAAGCCACCTTCGCATGGAAGCGACTGTAACTCCGGTTCAGAAGCTTTCCCATACAAATCTCCCAGCAATACAGGTGCAAGGCAGCCTAACCATTAAGAATATGTGGTTGATTTCACTTTTCGATAGCATTTGGCCGATTTACAGGTGAAATGTCGTTTCCAGCCTTAAGGAGCAGTTAAAGGCTTCAAAACCCTCATTTACAGCCTTTTCAGGCTCTGAAACGCTTAAAGCCACCTTCGCATGGAAGCGACTGTAACTCCGGTTCAGAAGCTTTCCCATACAAATCTCCCAGCAATACAGGTGCAAGGCAGCCTAACCATGAAGAATATGTGGTTGATTTCACTTTTCGATAGCATTTGGCCGATTTACAGGTGAAATGTCGTTTCCAGCCTTAAGGAGCAGTTAAAGGCTTCAAAACCCTCATTTACAGCCTTTTCAGGCTCTGAAACGCTTAAAGCCACCTTCGCATGGAAGCGACTGTAACTCCGGTTCAGAAGCTTTACCATACAAATCTCCCAGTAATACAGGTGCAAGGCAGCCTAACCATGAAGAATATGTGGTTGATTTCACTTTTTGATAGCATTGGGCCGATTTACAGGTGAAATGTCGTTTCCAGCCTTAAGGAGCAGTTAAAGGCTTCAAAACCCTCATTTACAGCCCTTTCAGGCTCTGAAACGCTTAAAGCCACCTTCGCATGGAAGCGACTGTAACTCCGGTTCAGAAGCTTTCCCGTTCAAATCTCCCAGCAATACAGGTGCAAGGCAGCCTAACCATGAAGAATATGTGGTTGATTTCACTTTTCGATAGCATTTGGCCAATTTACAGGTGAAATGTCGTTTCCAGCCTTAAGGAGCAGTTAAAGGCTTCAAAACCCTCATTTACAGCCTTTTCAGGCTCTGAAACGCTTAAAGCCACCTTTGCATGGAAGCGACTGTAACTCCGGTTCAGAAGCTTTCCCATACAAATCTCCCAGCAATACAGGTGCAAGGCAGCCTAACCATGAAGAATATGTGGTTGATTTCACTTTTCGATAGCATTTGGCCGATTTACAGGTGAAATGTCGTTTCCAGCCTTAAGGAGCAGTTAAAGGCTTCAAAACCCTCATTTACAGCCTTTTCAGGCTCTGAAACGCTTAAAGCCACCTTCGCATGGAAGCGACTGTAACTCCGGTTCAGAAGCTTTCCCATACAAATCTCCGAGCAATACAGGTGCAAGGCAGCCTAACCATGAAGAATATGTGGTTGATTTCACTTTTCGATAGCATTTGGCCGATTTACAGGTGAAATGTTGTTTCCAGCCTTAAGGAGCAGTTAAAGGCTTCAAAACCCTCATTTACAGCCTTTTCAGGCTCTGAAACGCTTAAAGCCACCTTCGCATGGAAGCGACTGTAACTCTGGTTCAGATGCTTTCCCGTTCAAATCTCCCAGCAATAAAGGTGCAAGGCAGCCTAATCATGAAGAATATGTGGTTGATTTCACTTTTCGATAGCATTTGGCCGATTTACAGGTGAAATGTCGTTTCCAGCCTTAAGGAGCAGTTAAAGGCTTCAAAACCCTCATTTACAGCCTTTTCAGGCTCTGAAACGCTTAAAGCCACCTTCGCATGGAAGCGACTGTAACTCCGGTTCAGAAGCTTTCCCATACAAATCTCCCAGCAATACAGGTGCAAGGCAGCCTAACCATGAAGAATATGTGGTTGATTTCACTTTTCGATAGCATTTGGCCGATTTACAGGTGAAATGTCGTTTCCAGCCTTAAGGAGCAGTTAAAGGCTTCAAAACCCTCATTTACAGCCTTTTCAGGCTCTGAAACGCTTAAAGCCACCTTCGCATGGAAGCGACTGTAACTCCGGTTCAGAAGCTTTCCCATACAAATCTCCCAGCAATACAGGTGCAAGGCAGCCTAACCATGAAGAATATGTGGTTGATTTCACTTTTCGATAGCATTTGGCCGATTAACAGGTGAAATGTCGTTTCCAGCCTTAAGGAGCAGTTAAAGGCTTCAAAACCCTCATTTACAGCCTTTTCAGGCTCTGAATTGCTTAAAGCCACCTTCGCATGGAAGCGACTGTAACTCCGGTTCAGAAGCTTTCCTATACAAATCTCCCAGCAATACAGGTTCAAGGCAGCCTAACCATGAAGAATATGTGGTTGATTTCACTTTTTGATAGCATTTGGCCGATTTACAGGTGAAATGTCGTTTCCAGCCTTAAGGAGCAGTTAAAGGCTTCAAAACCCTCATTTACAGCCTTTTAAGGCTCTGAAACGCTTAAAGCCACCTTCGCATGGAAGATACTGTAATTCCGGTTCAGAAGCTTTCCCATACAAATCTCCCAGCAATACAGGTGCAAGGCAGCCTAACCATGAAGAATATGTGGTTGATTTCACTTTTCGATAGCATTTGGCCGATTAACAGGTGAAATGTCGTTTCCAGCCTTAAGGAGCAGTTAAAGGCTTCAAAACCCTCATTTACAGCCTTTTCAGGCTCTGAAACGCTTAAAGCCACCTTCGCATGGAAGCGACTGTAACTCCGGTTCAGAAGCTTTCCCATACAAATCTCCCAGCAATACAGGTGCAAGGCAGCCTAACCATGAAGAATATGTGGTTGATTTCACTTTTCAATAGCATTTGGCCGATTTACAGGTGAAATGTCGTTTCCGGCCTCAAGGAGCAGTTAAAAGCTTCAAAACCCTCATTTACAGCCCTTTCAGGCTCTGAAACGCTTAAAGCCACCTTCGCATGGAAGCGACTGTAACTCCGGTTCAGAAGCTTTCCCATACAAATCTCCCAGCAATACAGGTGCAAGGCAGCCTAACCATGAAGAATATGTGGTTGATTTCACTTTTCGATAGCATTTGGCCGATTTACAGGTGAAATGTCGTTTCCAGCCTTAAGGAGCAGTTAAAGGCTTCAAAACCCTCATTTACAGCCTTTTCAGGCTCTGAAACGCTTAAAGCCACCTTCGCATGGAAGCGACTGTAACTCCGGTTCAGAAGCTTTCCCATACAAATCTCCCAGCAATACAGGTGCAAGGCAGCCTAACCATGAAGAATATGTGGTTGATTTCACTTTTCGATAGCATTTGGCCGATTTACAGGTGAAATGTCGTTTCCAGCCTTAAGGAGCAGTTAAAGGCTTCAAAACCCTCATTTACAGCCTTTTCAGGCTCTGAAACGCTTAAAGCCACCTTCGCATGGAAGCGACTGTAACTCCGGTTCAGATGCTTTCCCGTTCAAATCTCCCAGCAATACAGGTGCAAGGCAGCCTAACCATGAAGAATATGTGGTTGATTTCACTTTTCGATAGCATTTGGCCAATTTACAGGTGAAATGTCGTTTCCAGCCTTAAGGAGCAGTTAAAGGCTTCAAAACCCTCATTTACAGCCTTTTCAGGCTCTGAAACGCTTAAAGCCACCTTCGCATGGAAGCGACTGTAACTCCGGTTCAGAAGCTTTCCCGTTCAAATCTCCCAGCAATACAGGTGCAAGGCAGCCTAACCATGAAGAATATGTGGTTGATTTCACTTTTCGATAGCATTTGGCCGATTTACAGGTGAAATGTCGTTTCCAGCCTTAAGGAGCAGTTAAAGGCTTCAAAACCCTCATTTACAGCCCTTTCAGGCTCTGAAACGCTTAAAGCCACCTTCGCATGGAAGCGACTGTAACTCCGGTTCAGAAGCTTTCCCGTTCAAATCTCCCAGCAATACAGGTGCAAGGCAGCCTAACCATGAAGAATATGTGGTTGATTTCACTTTTCGATAGCATTTGGCCGATTTACAGGTGAAATGTCGTTTCCAGCCTTAAGGAGCAGTTAAAGGCTTCAAAACCCTCATTTACAGCCTTTTCAGGCTCTGAAACGCTTAAAGCCACCTTCGCATGGAAGCGACTGTAACTCCGGTTCAGATGCTTTCCCGTTCAAATCTCCCAGCAATACAGGTGCAAGGCAGCCTAACCATGAAGAATATGTGGTTGATTTAACTTTTCGATAGCATTTGGCTGATTTACATGTGAAATGTCGTTTCCAGCCTTAAGGAGCAGTTAAAGGCTTCAAAACCCTCATTTACAGCCCTTTCAGGCTCTGAAACGCTTAAAGCCACCTTCGCATGGAAGCGACTGTAACTCCGGCTCAGAAGCTTTCCCATACAAATCTCCCAGCAATACAGGTGCAAGGCAGCCTAACCATGAAGAATATGTGGTTGATTTCACTTTTCGATAGCATTTGGCCGATTTACAGGTGAAATGTCGTTTCCAGCCTTAAGGAGCAGTTAAAGGCTTCAAAACCCTCATTTACAGCCTTTTCAGGCTCTGAAACGCTTAAAGCCACCTTCGCATGGAAGCGACTGTAACTCCGATTCAGAAGCTTTCCCATACAAATCTCCCAGCAATACAGGTGCAAGGCAGCCTAACCATGAAGAATATGTGGTTGATTTCACTTTTCGATAGCATTTGGCCAATTTACAGGTGAAATGTCGTTTCCAGCCTTAAGGAGCAGTTAAAGGCTTCAAAACCCTCATTTACAGCCTTTTCAGGCTCTGAAACGCTTAAAGCCACCTTCCCATGGAAGCGACTGTAACTCCGGTTCAGAAGCTTTCCCGTTCAAATCTCCCAGCAATACAGGTGCAAGGCAGCCTAACCATGAAGAATATGTGGTTGATTTCACTTTTCGATAGCATTTGGCCGATTTACAGGTGAAATGTCGTTTCCAGCCTTAAGGAGCAGTTAAAGGCTTCAAAACCCTCATTTACAGCCTTTTCAGGCTCTGAAACACTTAAAGCCACCTTCGCATGGAAGCGACTGTAACTCCGGTTCAGAAGCTTTCCCATACAAATCTCCCAGCAATACAGGTGCAAGGCAGCCTAACCATGAAGAATATGTGGTTGATTTCACTTTTCGATAGCATTTGGCCGATTTACAGGTGAAATGTCGTTTCCAGCCTTAAGGAGCAGTTAAAGGCTTCAAAACCCTCATTTACAGCCTTTTCAGGCTCTGAAACGCTTAAAGCCACCTTCGCATGGAAGCGACTGTAACTCCGGTTCAGAAGCTTTCCCATCAAATCTCCCAGCAATACAGGTGCAAGGCAGCCTAACCATGAAGAATATGTGGTTGATTTCACTTTTCGATAGCATTTGGCTGATTTACAGATGAAATGTCGTTTCCAGCCTTAAGGAGCAGTTAAAGGCTTCAAAACCCTCATTTACAGCCTTTTCAGGCTCTGAAACGCTTAAAGACACCTTCGCATGGAAGCGACTGTAACTCCGGTTCAGAAGCTTTCCCATACAAATCTCCCAGCAATACAGGTGCAAGGCAGCCTAAATATGAAGAATATGTGGTTAATTTCACTTTTCGATAGCATTTGGCCGATTTACAGGTGAAATGTTGTTTCCAGCCTTAAGGAGCAGTTAAAGGCTTCAAAACCCTCATTTACAGCCTTTTCAGGCTCTGAAACGCTTAAAGCCACTTTCGCATGGAAGCGACTGTAACTCCGGTTCAGAAGCTTTCCCATACAAATCTCCCAGCAATACAGGTGCAAGGCAGCCTAACCATTAAGAATATGTGGTTGATTTCACTTTTCGATAGCATTTGGCCAATTTACAGGTGAAATGTCGTTTCCAGCCTTAAGGAGCAGTTAAAGGCTTCAAAACCCTCTTTTACAGCCTTTTCAGGCTCTGAAACGCTTAAAGCCACCTTCGCATGGAAGCGACTGTAACTCCGGTTCAGAAGCTTTCCCGTTCAAATCTCCCAGCAATACAGGTGCAAGGCAGCCTAACCATGAAGAATATGTGGTTGATTTCACTTTTCGATAGCATTTGGCCGATTTACAGGTGAAATGTCGTTTCCAGCCTTAAGGAGCAGTTAAAGGCTTCAAAACCCTCATTTACAGCCTTTTCAGGCTCTGAAACGCTTAAAGCCACCTTCGCATGGAAGCGACTGTAACTCCGGTTCAGAAGCTTTCCCATACAAATCTCCCAGCAATACAGGTGCAAGGCAGCCTAACCATGAAGAATATGTGGTTGATTTCACTTTTCGATAGCATTTGGCCGATTAACAGGTGAAATGTCGTTTCCAGCCTTAAGGAGCAGTTAAATGCTTCAAAACCCTCATTTACAGCCTTTTCAGGCTCTGAATTGCTTAAAGCCACCTTCGCATGGAAGCGACTGTAACTCCGGTTCAGAAGCTTTCCTATACAAATCTCCCAGCAATACAGGTTCAAGGCAGCCTAACCATGAAGAATATGTGGTTGATTTCACTTTTTGATAGCATTTGGCCGATTTACAGGTGAAATGTCGTTTCCAGCCTTAAGGAGCAGTTAAAGGCTTCAAAACCCTCATTTTCAGCCTTTTAAGGCTCTGAAACGCTTAAAGCCACCTTCGCATGGAAGCGACTGTAATTCCGGTTCAGAAGCTTTCCCATACAAATCTCCCAGCAATACAGGTGCAAGGCAGCCTAACCATGAAGAATATGTGGTTGATTTCACTTTTCGATAGCATTTGGCCGATTAACAGGTGAAATGTCGTTTCCAGCCTTAAGGAGCAGTTAAAGGCTTCAAAACCCTCATTTACAGCCTTTTCAGGCTCTGAAACGCTTAAAGCCACCTTCGCATGGAAGCGACTGTAACTCCGGTTCAGAAGCTTTCCCATACAAATCTCCCAGCAATACAGGTGCAAGGCAGCCTAACCATGAAGAATATGTGGTTGATTTCACTTTTCAATAGCATTTGGCCGATTTACAGGTGAAATGTCGTTTCCGGCCTCAAGGAGCAGTTAAAAGCTTCAAAACCCTCATTTACAGCCCTTTCAGGCTCTGAAACGCTTAAAGCCACCTTCGCATGGAAGCGACTGTAACTCCGGTTCAGAAGCTTTCCCATACAAATCTCCCAGCAATACAGGTGCAAGGCAGCCTAACCATGAAGAATATGTGGTTGATTTCACTTTTCGATAGCATTTGGCCGATTTACAGGTGAAATGTCGTTTCCAGCCTTAAGGAGCAGTTAAAGGCTTCAAAACCCTCATTTACAGCCTTTTCAGGCTCTGAAACGCTTAAAGCCACCTTCGCATGGAAGCGACTGTAACTCCGGTTCAGAAGCTTTCCCATACAAATCTCCCAGCAATACAGGTGCAAGGCAGCCTAACCATGAAGAATATGTGGTTGATTTCACTTTTCGATAGCATTTGGCCGATTTACAGGTGAAATGTCGTTTCCAGCCTTAAGGAGCAGTTAAAGGCTTCAAAACCCTCATTTACAGCCTTTTCAGGCTCTGAAACGCTTAAAGCCACCTTCGCATGGAAGCGACTGTAACTCCGGTTCAGATGCTTTCCCGTTCAAATCTCCCAGCAATACAGGTGCAAGGCAGCCTAACCATGAAGAATATGTGGTTGATTTCACTTTTCGATAGCATTTGGCCAATTTACAGGTGAAATGTCGTTTCCAGCCTTAAGGAGCAGTTAAAGGCTTCAAAACCCTCATTTACAGCCTTTTCAGGCTCTGAAACGCTTAAAGCCACCTTCGCATGGAAGCGACTGTAACTCCGGTTCAGAAGCTTTCCCGTTCAAATCTCCCAGCAATACAGGTGCAAGGCAGCCTAACCATGAAGAATATGTGGTTGATTTCACTTTTCGATAGCATTTGGCCGATTTACAGGTGAAATGTCGTTTCCAGCCTTAAGGAGCAGTTAAAGGCTTCAAAACCCTCATTTACAGCCCTTTCAGGCTCTGAAACGCTTAAAGCCACCTTCGCATGGAAGCGACTGTAACTCCGGTTCAGAAGCTTTCCCGTTCAAATCTCCCAGCAATACAGGTGCAAGGCAGCCTAACCATGAAGAATATGTGGTTGATTTCACTTTTCGATAGCATTTGGCCGATTTACAGGTGAAATGTCGTTTCCAGCCTTAAGGAGCAGTTAAAGGCTTCAAAACCCTCATTTACAGCCTTTTCAGGCTCTGAAACGCTTAAAGCCACCTTCGCATGGAAGCGACTGTAACTCCGGTTCAGATGCTTTCCCGTTCAAATCTCCCAGCAATACAGGTGCAAGGCAGCCTAACCATGAAGAATATGTGGTTGATTTAACTTTTCGATAGCATTTGGCTGATTTACATGTGAAATGTCATTTCCAGCCTTAAGGAGCAGTTAAAGGCTTCAAAACCCTCATTTACAGCCCTTTCAGGCTCTGAAACGCTTAAAGCCACCTTCGCATGGAAGCGACTGTAACTCCGGTTCAGAAGCTTTCCCATACAAATCTCCCAGCAATACAGGTGCAAGGCAGCCTAACCATGAAGAATATGTGGTTGATTTCACTTTTCGATAGCATTTGGCCGATTTACAGGTGAAATGTCGTTTCCAGCCTTAAGGAGCAGTTAAAGGCTTCAAAACCCTCATTTACAGCCTTTTCAGGCTCTGAAACGCTTAAAGCCACCTTCGCATGGAAGCGACTGTAACTCTGGTTCAGATGCTTTCCCGTTCAAATCTCCCAGCAATACAGGTGCAAGGCAGCCTAACCATGAAGAATATGTGGTTGATTTCACTTTTCGATAGCATTTGGCCGATTTACAGGTGAAATGTCGTTTCCAGCCTTAAGGAGCAGTTAAAGGCTTCAAAACCCTCATTTACAGCCTTTTCAGGCTCTGAAACGCTTAAAGCCACCTTCGCATGGAAGCGACTGTAACTCCGGTTCAGAAGCTTTCCCATACAAATCTCCCAGCAATACAGGTGCAAGGCAGCCTAACCATGAAGAATATGTGGTTGATTTCACTTTTCGATAGCATTTGGCCGATTTACAGGTGAAATGTCGTTTCCAGCCTTAAGGAGCAGTTAAAGGCTTCAAAACCCTCATTTACAGCCTTTTCAGGCTCTGAAACGCTTAAAGCCACCTTCGCATGGAAGCGACTGTAACTCCGGTTCAGAAGCTTTCCCATACAAATCTCCCAGCAATACAGGTGCAAGGCAGCCTAACCATTAAGAATATGTGGTTGATTTCACTTTTCGATAGCATTTGGCCGATTTACAGGTGAAATGTCGTTTCCAGCCTTAAGGAGCAGTTAAAGGCTTCAAAACCCTCATTTACAGCCTTTTCAGGCTCTGAAACGCTTAAAGCCACCTTCGCATGGAAGCGACTGTAACTCCGGTTCAGAAGCTTTCCCATACAAATCTCCCAGCAATACAGGTGCAAGGCAGCCTAACCATGAAGAATATGTGGTTGATTTCACTTTTCGATAGCATTTGGCCGATTTACAGGTGAAATGTCGTTTCCAGCCTTAAGGAGCAGTTAAAGGCTTCAAAACCCTCATTTACAGCCTTTTCAGGCTCTGAAACGCTTAAAGCCACCTTCGCATGGAAGCGACTGTAACTCCGGTTCAGAAGCTTTACCATACAAATCTCCCAGTAATACAGGTGCAAGGCAGCCTAACCATGAAGAATATGTGGTTGATTTCACTTTTTGATAGCATTGGGCCGATTTACAGGTGAAATGTCGTTTCCAGCCTTAAGGAGCAGTTAAAGGCTTCAAAACCCTCATTTACAGCCCTTTCAGGCTCTGAAACGCTTAAAGCCACCTTCGCATGGAAGCGACTGTAACTCCGGTTCAGAAGCTTTCCCGTTCAAATCTCCCAGCAATACAGGTGCAAGGCAGCCTAACCATGAAGAATATGTGGTTGATTTCACTTTTCGATAGCATTTGGCCAATTTACAGGTGAAATGTCGTTTCCAGCCTTAAGGAGCAGTTAAAGGCTTCAAAACCCTCATTTACAGCCTTTTCAGGCTCTGAAACGCTTAAAGCCACCTTTGCATGGAAGCGACTGTAACTCCGGTTCAGAAGCTTTCCCATACAAATCTCCCAGCAATACAGGTGCAAGGCAGCCTAACCATGAAGAATATGTGGTTGATTTCACTTTTCGATAGCATTTGGCCGATTTACAGGTGAAATGTCGTTTCCAGCCTTAAGGAGCAGTTAAAGGCTTCAAAACCCTCATTTACAGCCTTTTCAGGCTCTGAAACGCTTAAAGCCACCTTCGCATGGAAGCGACTGTAACTCCGGTTCAGAAGCTTTCCCATACAAATCTCCGAGCAATACAGGTGCAAGGCAGCCTAACCATGAAGAATATGTGGTTGATTTCACTTTTCGATAGCATTTGGCCGATTTACAGGTGAAATGTTGTTTCCAGCCTTAAGGAGCAGTTAAAGGCTTCAAAACCCTCATTTACAGCCTTTTCAGGCTCTGAAACGCTTAAAGCCACCTTCGCATGGAAGCGACTGTAACTCTGGTTCAGATGCTTTCCCGTTCAAATCTCCCAGCAATAAAGGTGCAAGGCAGCCTAATCATGAAGAATATGTGGTTGATTTCACTTTTCGATAGCATTTGGCCGATTTACAGGTGAAATGTCGTTTCCAGCCTTAAGGAGCAGTTAAAGGCTTCAAAACCCTCATTTACAGCCTTTTCAGGCTCTGAAACGCTTAAAGCCACCTTCGCATGGAAGCGACTGTAACTCCGGTTCAGAAGCTTTCCCATACAAATCTCCCAGCAATACAGGTGCAAGGCAGCCTAACCATGAAGAATATGTGGTTGATTTCACTTTTCGATAGCATTTGGCCGATTTACAGGTGAAATGTCGTTTCCAGCCTTAAGGAGCAGTTAAAGGCTTCAAAACCCTCATTTACAGCCTTTTCAGGCTCTGAAACGCTTAAAGCCACCTTCGCATGGAAGCGACTGTAACTCCGGTTCAGAAGCTTTCCCATACAAATCTCCCAGCAATACAGGTGCAAGGCAGCCTAACCATGAAGAATATGTGGTTGATTTCACTTTTCGATAGCATTTGGCCGATTAACAGGTGAAATGTCGTTTCCAGCCTTAAGGAGCAGTTAAAGGCTTCAAAACCCTCATTTACAGCCTTTTCAGGCTCTGAATTGCTTAAAGCCACCTTCGCATGGAAGCGACTGTAACTCCGGTTCAGAAGCTTTCCTATACAAATCTCCCAGCAATACAGGTTCAAGGCAGCCTAACCATGAAGAATATGTGGTTGATTTCACTTTTTGATAGCATTTGGCCGATTTACAGGTGAAATGTCGTTTCCAGCCTTAAGGAGCAGTTAAAGGCTTCAAAACCCTCATTTACAGCCTTTTAAGGCTCTGAAACGCTTAAAGCCACCTTCGCATGGAAGATACTGTAATTCCGGTTCAGAAGCTTTCCCATACAAATCTCCCAGCAATACAGGTGCAAGGCAGCCTAACCATGAAGAATATGTGGTTGATTTCACTTTTCGATAGCATTTGGCCGATTAACAGGTGAAATGTCGTTTCCAGCCTTAAGGAGCAGTTAAAGGCTTCAAAACCCTCATTTACAGCTTTTTCAGGCTCTGAAACGCTTAAAGCCACCTTCGCATGGAAGCGACTGTAACTCCGGTTCAGAAGCTTTCCCATACAAATCTCCCAGCAATACAGGTGCAAGGCAGCCTAACCATGAAGAATATGTGGTTGATTTCACTTTTCAATAGCATTTGGCCGATTTACAGGTGAAATGTCGTTTCCGGCCTCAAGGAGCAGTTAAAAGCTTCAAAACCCTCATTTACAGCCCTTTCAGGCTCTGAAACGCTTAAAGCCACCTTCGCATGGAAGCGACTGTAACTCCGGTTCAGAAGCTTTCCCATACAAATCTCCCAGCAATACAGGTGCAAGGCAGCCTAACCATGAAGAATATGTGGTTGATTTCACTTTTCGATAGCATTTGGCCGATTTACAGGTGAAATGTCGTTTCCAGCCTTAAGGAGCAGTTAAAGGCTTCAAAACCCTCATTTACAGCCTTTTCAGGCTCTGAAACGCTTAAAGCCACCTTCGCATGGAAGCGACTGTAACTCCGGTTCAGAAGCTTTCCCATACAAATCTCCCAGCAATACAGGTGCAAGGCAGCCTAACCATGAAGAATATGTGGTTGATTTCACTTTTCGATAGCATTTGGCCGATTTACAGGTGAAATGTCGTTTCCAGCCTTAAGGAGCAGTTAAAGGCTTCAAAACCCTCATTTACAGCCTTTTCAGGCTCTGAAACGCTTAAAGCCACCTTCGCATGGAAGCGACTGTAACTCCGGTTCAGATGCTTTCCCGTTCAAATCTCCCAGCAATACAGGTGCAAGGCAGCCTAACCATGAAGAATATGTGGTTGATTTCACTTTTCGATAGCATTTGGCCAATTTACAGGTGAAATGTCGTTTCCAGCCTTAAGGAGCAGTTAAAGGCTTCAAAACCCTCATTTACAGCCTTTTCAGGCTCTGAAACGCTTAAAGCCACCTTCGCATGGAAGCGACTGTAACTCCGGTTCAGAAGCTTTCCCGTTCAAATCTCCCAGCAATACAGGTGCAAGGCAGCCTAACCATGAAGAATATGTGGTTGATTTCACTTTTCGATAGCATTTGGCCGATTTACAGGTGAAATGTCGTTTCCAGCCTTAAGGAGCAGTTAAAGGCTTCAAAACCCTCATTTACAGCCCTTTCAGGCTCTGAAACGCTTAAAGCCACCTTCGCATGGAAGCGACTGTAACTCCGGTTCAGAAGCTTTCCCGTTCAAATCTCCCAGCAATACAGGTGCAAGGCAGCCTAACCATGAAGAATATGTGGTTGATTTCACTTTTCGATAGCATTTGGCCGATTTACAGGTGAAATGTCGTTTCCAGCCTTAAGGAGCAGTTAAAGGCTTCAAAACCCTCATTTACAGCCTTTTCAGGCTCTGAAACGCTTAAAGCCACCTTCGCATGGAAGCGACTGTAACTCCGGTTCAGATGCTTTCCCGTTCAAATCTCCCAGCAATACAGGTGCAAGGCAGCCTAACCATGAAGAATATGTGGTTGATTTAACTTTTCGATAGCATTTGGCTGATTTACATGTGAAATGTCGTTTCCAGCCTTAAGGAGCAGTTAAAGGCTTCAAAACCCTCATTTACAGCCCTTTCAGGCTCTGAAACGCTTAAAGCCACCTTCGCATGGAAGCGACTGTAACTCCGGCTCAGAAGCTTTCCCATACAAATCTCCCAGCAATACAGGTGCAAGGCAGCCTAACCATGAAGAATATGTGGTTGATTTCACTTTTCGATAGCATTTGGCCGATTTACAGGTGAAATGTCGTTTCCAGCCTTAAGGAGCAGTTAAAGGCTTCAAAACCCTCATTTACAGCCTTTTCAGGCTCTGAAACGCTTAAAGCCACCTTCGCATGGAAGCGACTGTAACTCCGATTCAGAAGCTTTCCCATACAAATCTCCCAGCAATACAGGTGCAAGGCAGCCTAACCATGAAGAATATGTGGTTGATTTCACTTTTCGATAGCATTTGGCCAATTTACAGGTGAAATGTCGTTTCCAGCCTTAAGGAGCAGTTAAAGGCTTCAAAACCCTCATTTACAGCCTTTTCAGGCTCTGAAACGCTTAAAGCCACCTTCCCATGGAAGCGACTGTAACTCCGGTTCAGAAGCTTTCCCGTTCAAATCTCCCAGCAATACAGGTGCAAGGCAGCCTAACCATGAAGAATATGTGGTTGATTTCACTTTTCGATAGCATTTGGCCGATTTACAGGTGAAATGTCGTTTCCAGCCTTAAGGAGCAGTTAAAGGCTTCAAAACCCTCATTTACAGCCTTTTCAGGCTCTGAAACACTTAAAGCCACCTTCGCATGGAAGCGACTGTAACTCCGGTTCAGAAGCTTTCCCATACAAATCTCCCAGCAATACAGGTGCAAGGCAGCCTAACCATGAAGAATATGTGGTTGATTTCACTTTTCGATAGCATTTGGCCGATTTACAGGTGAAATGTCGTTTCCAGCCTTAAGGAGCAGTTAAAGGCTTCAAAACCCTCATTTACAGCCTTTTCAGGCTCTGAAACGCTTAAAGCCACCTTCGCATGGAAGCGACTGTAACTCCGGTTCAGAAGCTTTCCCATCAAATCTCCCAGCAATACAGGTGCAAGGCAGCCTAACCATGAAGAATATGTGGTTGATTTCACTTTTCGATAGCATTTGGCTGATTTACAGATGAAATGTCGTTTCCAGCCTTAAGGAGCAGTTAAAGGCTTCAAAACCCTCATTTACAGCCTTTTCAGGCTCTGAAACGCTTAAAGACACCTTCGCATGGAAGCGACTGTAACTCCGGTTCAGAAGCTTTCCCATACAAATCTCCCAGCAATACAGGTGCAAGGCAGCCTAAATATGAAGAATATGTGGTTAATTTCACTTTTCGATAGCATTTGGCCGATTTACAGGTGAAATGTTGTTTCCAGCCTTAAGGAGCAGTTAAAGGCTTCAAAACCCTCATTTACAGCCTTTTCAGGCTCTGAAACGCTTAAAGCCACTTTCGCATGGAAGCGACTGTAACTCCGGTTCAGAAGCTTTCCCATACAAATCTCCCAGCAATACAGGTGCAAGGCAGCCTAACCATTAAGAATATGTGGTTGATTTCACTTTTCGATAGCATTTGGCCAATTTACAGGTGAAATGTCGTTTCCAGCCTTAAGGAGCAGTTAAAGGCTTCAAAACCCTCTTTTACAGCCTTTTCAGGCTCTGAAACGCTTAAAGCCACCTTCGCATGGAAGCGACTGTAACTCCGGTTCAGAAGCTTTCCCGTTCAAATCTCCCAGCAATACAGGTGCAAGGCAGCCTAACCATGAAGAATATGTGGTTGATTTCACTTTTCGATAGCATTTGGCCGATTTACAGGTGAAATGTCGTTTCCAGCCTTAAGGAGCAGTTAAAGGCTTCAAAACCCTCATTTACAGCCTTTTCAGGCTCTGAAACGCTTAAAGCCACCTTCGCATGGAAGCGACTGTAACTCCGGTTCAGAAGCTTTCCCATACAAATCTCCCAGCAATACAGGTGCAAGGCAGCCTAACCATGAAGACTATGTGGTTGATTTCACTTTTCGATAGCATTTGGCCGATTTACAGGTGAAATGTCGTTTCCAGCCTTAAGGAGCAGTTAAAGGCTTCAAAACCCTCATTTACAGCCTTTTCAGGCTCTGAAACGCTTAAAGCCACCTTCGCATGGAAGCGACTGTAACTCCGGTTCAGAAGCTTTACCATACAAATCTCCCAGTAATACAGGTGCAAGGCAGCCTAACCATGAAGAATATGTGGTTGATTTCACTTTTTGATAGCATTGGGCCGATTTACAGGTGAAATGTCGTTTCCAGCCTTAAGGAGCAGTTAAAGGCTTCAAAACCCTCATTTACAGCCCTTTCAGGCTCTGAAACGCTTAAAGCCACCTTCGCATGGAAGTGACTTTAACTCCGGTTCAGAAGCTTTCCCGTTCAAATCTCCCAGCAATACAGGTGCAAGGCAGCCTAACCATGAAGAATATGTGGTTGATTTCACTTTTCGATAGCATTTGGCCAATTTACAGGTGAAATGTCGTTTCCAGCCTTAAGGAGCAGTTAAAGGCTTCAAAACCCTCATTTACAGCCTTTTCAGGCTCTGAAACGCTTAAAGCCACCTTTGCATGGAAGCGACTGTAACTCCGGTTCAGAAGCTTTCCCATACAAATCTCCCAGCAATACAGGTGCAAGGCAGCCTAACCATGAAGAATATGTGGTTGATTTCACTTTTCGATAGCATTTGGCCGATTTACAGGTGAAATGTCGTTTCCAGCCTTAAGGAGCAGTTAAAGGCTTCAAAACCCTCATTTACAGCCTTTTCAGGCTCTGAAACGCTTAAAGCCACCTTCGCATGGAAGCGACTGTAACTCTGGTTCAGATGCTTTCCCGTTCAAATCTCCCAGCAATAAAGGTGCAAGGCAGCCTAATCATGAAGAATATGTGGTTGATTTCACTTTTCGATAGCATTTGGCCGATTTACAGGTGAAATGTCGTTTCCAGCCTAAAGGAGCAGTTAAAGGCTTCAAAACCCTCATTTACAGCCTTTTCAGGCTCTGAAACGCTTAAAGCCACCTATGCATGGAAGCGACTGTAACTCCGGTTCAGAAGCTTTCCCATACAAATCTCCCAGCAATACAGGTGCAAGGCAGCCTAACCATGAAGAATATGTGGTTGATTTCACTTTTCGATAGCATTTGGCCGATTTACAGGTGAAATGTCGTTTCCAGCCTTAAGGAGCAGTTAAAGGCTTCAAAACCCTCATTTACAGCCTTTTCAGGCTCTGAAACGCTTAAAGCCACCTTCGCATGGAAGCGACTGTAACTCCGGTTCAGAAGCTTTCCCATACAAATCTCCCAGCAATACAGGTGCAAGGCAGCCTAACCATGAAGAATATGTGGTTGATTTCACTTTTCAATAGCATTTGGCCGATTTACAGGTGAAATGTCGTTTCCGGCCTCAAGGAGCAGTTAAAAGCTTCAAAACCCTCATTTACAGCCCTTTCAGGCTCTGAAACGCTTAAAGCCACCTTCGCATGGAAGCGACTGTAACTCCGGTTCAGAAGCTTTCCCATACAAATCTCCCAGCAATACAGGTGCAAGGCAGCCTAACCATGAAGAATATGTGGTTGATTTCACTTTTCGATAGCATTTGGCCGATTTACAGGTGAAATGTCGTTTCCAGCCTTAAGGAGCAGTTAAAGGCTTCAAAACCCTCATTTACAGCCTTTTCAGGCTCTGAAACGCTTAAAGCCACCTTCGCATGGAAGCGACTGTAACTCCGGTTCAGAAGCTTTCCCATACAAATCTCCCAGCAATACAGGTGCAAGGCAGCCTAACCATGAAGAATATGTGGTTGATTTCACTTTTCGATAGCATTTGGCCGATTTACAGGTGAAATGTCGTTTCCAGCCTTAAGGAGCAGTTAAAGGCTTCAAAACCCTCATTTACAGCCTTTTCAGGCTCTGAAACGCTTAAAGCCACCTTCGCATGGAAGCGACTGTAACTCCGGTTCAGATGCTTTCCCGTTCAAATCTCCCAGCAATACAGGTGCAAGGCAGCCTAACCATGAAGAATATGTGGTTGATTTCACTTTTCGATAGCATTTGGCCAATTTACAGGTGAAATGTCGTTTCCAGCCTTAAGGAGCAGTTAAAGGCTTCAAAACCCTCATTTACAGCCTTTTCAGGCTCTGAAACGCTTAAAGCCACCTTCGCATGGAAGCGACTGTAACTCCGGTTCAGAAGCTTTCCCGTTCAAATCTCCCAGCAATACAGGTGCAAGGCAGCCTAACCATGAAGAATATGTGGTTGATTTCACTTTTCGATAGCATTTGGCCGATTTACAGGTGAAATGTCGTTTCCAGCCTTAAGGAGCAGTTAAAGGCTTCAAAACCCTCATTTACAGCCCTTTCAGGCTCTGAAACGCTTAAAGCCACCTTCGCATGGAAGCGACTGTAACTCCGGTTCAGAAGCTTTCCCGTTCAAATCTCCCAGCAATACAGGTGCAAGGCAGCCTAACCATGAAGAATATGTGGTTGATTTCACTTTTCGATAGCATTTGGCCGATTTACAGGTGAAATGTCGTTTCCAGCCTTAAGGAGCAGTTAAAGGCTTCAAAACCCTCATTTACAGCCTTTTCAGGCTCTGAAACGCTTAAAGCCACCTTCGCATGGAAGCGACTGTAACTCCGGTTCAGATGCTTTCCCGTTCAAATCTCCCAGCAATACAGGTGCAAGGCAGCCTAACCATGAAGAATATGTGGTTGATTTAACTTTTCGATAGCATTTGGCTGATTTACATGTGAAATGTCGTTTCCAGCCTTAAGGAGCAGTTAAAGGCTTCAAAACCCTCATTTACAGCCCTTTCAGGCTCTGAAACGCTTAAAGCCACCTTCGCATGGAAGCGACTGTAACTCCGGCTCAGAAGCTTTCCCATACAAATCTCCCAGCAATACAGGTGCAAGGCAGCCTAACCATGAAGAATATGTGGTTGATTTCACTTTTCGATAGCATTTGGCCGATTTACAGGTGAAATGTCGTTTCCAGCCTTAAGGAGCAGTTAAAGGCTTCAAAACCCTCATTTACAGCCTTTTCAGGCTCTGAAACGCTTAAAGCCACCTTCGCATGGAAGCGACTGTAACTCCGATTCAGAAGCTTTCCCATACAAATCTCCCAGCAATACAGGTGCAAGGCAGCCTAACCATGAAGAATATGTGGTTGATTTCACTTTTCGATAGCATTTGGCCAATTTACAGGTGAAATGTCGTTTCCAGCCTTAAGGAGCAGTTAAAGGCTTCAAAACCCTCATTTACAGCCTTTTCAGGCTCTGAAACGCTTAAAGCCACCTTCCCATGGAAGCGACTGTAACTCCGGTTCAGAAGCTTTCCCGTTCAAATCTCCCAGCAATACAGGTGCAAGGCAGCCTAACCATGAAGAATATGTGGTTGATTTCACTTTTCGATAGCATTTGGCCGATTTACAGGTGAAATGTCGTTTCCAGCCTTAAGGAGCAGTTAAAGGCTTCAAAACCCTCATTTACAGCCTTTTCAGGCTCTGAAACACTTAAAGCCACCTTCGCATGGAAGCGACTGTAACTCCGGTTCAGAAGCTTTCCCATACAAATCTCCCAGCAATACAGGTGCAAGGCAGCCTAACCATGAAGAATATGTGGTTGATTTCACTTTTCGATAGCATTTGGCCGATTTACAGGTGAAATGTCGTTTCCAGCCTTAAGGAGCAGTTAAAGGCTTCAAAACCCTCATTTACAGCCTTTTCAGGCTCTGAAACGCTTAAAGCCACCTTCGCATGGAAGCGACTGTAACTCCGGTTCAGAAGCTTTCCCATCAAATCTCCCAGCAATACAGGTGCAAGGCAGCCTAACCATGAAGAATATGTGGTTGATTTCACTTTTCGATAGCATTTGGCTGATTTACAGATGAAATGTCGTTTCCAGCCTTAAGGAGCAGTTAAAGGCTTCAAAACCCTCATTTACAGCCTTTTCAGGCTCTGAAACGCTTAAAGACACCTTCGCATGGAAGCGACTGTAACTCCGGTTCAGAAGCTTTCCCATACAAATCTCCCAGCAATACAGGTGCAAGGCAGCCTAAATATGAAGAATATGTGGTTAATTTCACTTTTCGATAGCATTTGGCCGATTTACAGGTGAAATGTTGTTTCCAGCCTTAAGGAGCAGTTAAAGGCTTCAAAACCCTCATTTACAGCCTTTTCAGGCTCTGAAACGCTTAAAGCCACTTTCGCATGGAAGCGACTGTAACTCCGGTTCAGAAGCTTTCCCATACAAATCTCCCAGCAATACAGGTGCAAGGCAGCCTAACCATTAAGAATATGTGGTTGATTTCACTTTTCGATAGCATTTGGCCAATTTACAGGTGAAATGTCGTTTCCAGCCTTAAGGAGCAGTTAAAGGCTTCAAAACCCTCTTTTACAGCCTTTTCAGGCTCTGAAACGCTTAAAGCCACCTTCGCATGGAAGCGACTGTAACTCCGGTTCAGAAGCTTTCCCGTTCAAATCTCCCAGCAATACAGGTGCAAGGCAGCCTAACCATGAAGAATATGTGGTTGATTTCACTTTTCGATAGCATTTGGCCGATTTACAGGTGAAATGTCGTTTCCAGCCTTAAGGAGCAGTTAAAGGCTTCAAAACCCTCATTTACAGCCTTTTCAGGCTCTGAAACGCTTAAAGCCACCTTCGCATGGAAGCGACTGTAACTCCGGTTCAGAAGCTTTCCCATACAAATCTCCCAGCAATACAGGTGCAAGGCAGCCTAACCATGAAGAATATGTGGTTGATTTCACTTTTCGATAGCATTTGGCCGATTTACAGGTGAAATGTCGTTTCCAGCCTTAAGGAGCAGTTAAAGGCTTCAAAACCCTCATTTACAGCCTTTTCAGGCTCTGAAACGCTTAAAGCCACCTTCGCATGGAAGCGACTGTAACTCCGGTTCAGAAGCTTTACCATACAAATCTCCCAGTAATACAGGTGCAAGGCAGCCTAACCATGAAGAATATGTGGTTGATTTCACTTTTTGATAGCATTGGGCCGATTTACAGGTGAAATGTCGTTTCCAGCCTTAAGGAGCAGTTAAAGGCTTCAAAACCCTCATTTACAGCCCTTTCAGGCTCTGAAACGCTTAAAGCCACCTTCGCATGGAAGTGACTTTAACTCCGGTTCAGAAGCTTTCCCGTTCAAATCTCCCAGCAATACAGGTGCAAGGCAGCCTAACCATGAAGAATATGTGGTTGATTTCACTTTTCGATAGCATTTGGCCAATTTACAGGTGAAATGTCGTTTCCAGCCTTAAGGAGCAGTTAAAGGCTTCAAAACCCTCATTTACAGCCTTTTCAGGCTCTGAAACGCTTAAAGCCACCTTTGCATGGAAGCGACTGTAACTCCGGTTCAGAAGCTTTCCCATACAAATCTCCCAGCAATACAGGTGCAAGGCAGCCTAACCATGAAGAATATGTGGTTGATTTCACTTTTCGATAGCATTTGGCCGATTTACAGGTGAAATGTCGTTTCCAGCCTTAAGGAGCAGTTAAAGGCTTCAAAACCCTCATTTACAGCCTTTTCAGGCTCTGAAACGCTTAAAGCCACCTTCGCATGGAAGCGACTGTAACTCCGGTTCAGAAGCTTTCCCATACAAATCTCCGAGCAATACAGGTGCAAGGCAGCCTAACCATGAAGAATATGTGGTTGATTTCACTTTTCGATAGCATTTGGCCGATTTACAGGTGAAATGTTGTTTCCAGCCTTAAGGAGCAGTTAAAGGCTTCAAAACCCTCATTTACAGCCTTTTCAGGCTCTGAAACGCTTAAAGCCACCTTCGCATGGAAGCGACTGTAACTCTGGTTCAGATGCTTTCCCGTTCAAATCTCCCAGCAATAAAGGTGCAAGGCAGCCTAATCATGAAGAATATGTGGTTGATTTCACTTTTCGATAGCATTTGGCCGATTTACAGGTGAAATGTCGTTTCCAGCCTTAAGGAGCAGTTAAAGGCTTCAAAACCCTCATTTACAGCCTTTTCAGGCTCTGAAACGCTTAAAGCCACCTATGCATGGAAGCGACTGTAACTCCGGTTCAGAAGCTTTCCCATACAAATCTCCCAGCAATACAGGTGCAAGGCAGCCTAACCATGAAGAATATGTGGTTGATTTCACTTTTCGATAGCATTTGGCCGATTTACAGGTGAAATGTCGTTTCCAGCCTTAAGGAGCAGTTAAAGGCTTCAAAACCCTCATTTACAGCCTTTTCAGGCTCTGAAACGCTTAAAGCCACCTTCGCATGGAAGCGACTGTAACTCCGGTTCAGAAGCTTTCCCATACAAATCTCCCAGCAATACAGGTGCAAGGCAGCCTAACCATGAAGAATATGTGGTTGATTTCACTTTTCGATAGCATTTGGCCGATTAACAGGTGAAATGTCGTTTCCAGCCTTAAGGAGCAGTTAAAGGCTTCAAAACCCTCATTTACAGCCTTTTCAGGCTCTGAATTGCTTAAAGCCACCTTTGCATGGAAGCGACTGTAACTCCGCTTCAGAAGCTTTCCCATACAAATCTCCCAGCAATACAGGTGCAAGGCAGCCTAACCATGAAGAATATGTGGTTGATTTCACTTTTCGATAGCATTTGGCCGATTTACAGGTGAAATGTCGTTTCCAGCCTTAAGGAGCAGTTAAAGGCTTCAAAACCCTCATTTACAGCCTTTTCAGGCTCTGAAACGCTTAAAGACACCTTCGCATGGAAGCGACTGTAACTCCGGTTCAGAAGCTTTCCCATACAAATCTCCCAGCAATACAGGTGCAAGGCAGCCTAAATATGAAGAATATGTGGTTAATTTCACTTTTCGATAGCATTTGGCCGATTTACAGGTGAAATGTTGTTTCCAGCCTTAAGGAGCAGTTAAAGGCTTCAAAACCCTCATTTACAGCCTTTTCAGGCTCTGAAACGCTTAAAGCCACTTTCGCATGGAAGCGACTGTAACTCCGGTTCAGAAGCTTTCCCATACAAATCTCCCAGCAATACAGGTGCAAGGCAGCCTAACCATTAAGAATATGTGGTTGATTTCACTTTTCGATAGCATTTGGCCAATTTACAGGTGAAATGTCGTTTCCAGCCTTAAGGAGCAGTTAAAGGCTTCAAAACCCTCTTTTACAGCCTTTTCAGGCTCTGAAACGCTTAAAGCCACCTTCGCATGGAAGCGACTGTAACTCCGGTTCAGAAGCTTTCCCGTTCAA
>NW_028154820.1:130000-132500 GCF_963691815.1 Echiichthys vipera | reverse complement strand
ACCCTAACCCTAACCTAACCCTAACCCTAACCCTAACCCTAACCCTAACCCTAACCCTAACCCTAACCCTAACCTAACCCTAACCCTAACCCTAACCCTAACCCTAACCCTAACCTAACCCTAACCCTAACCCTAACCCTAACCTAACCCTAACCCTAACCCTAACCCTAACCCTAACCCTAACCCTAACCCTAACCCTAACCTAACCCTAACCTAACCCTAACCCTAACCCTAACCCTAACCCTAACCTAACCCTAACCCTAACCCTAACCCTAACCTAACCCTAACCCTAACCCTAACCCTAACCCTAACCCTAACCCTAACCCTAACCCTAACCCTAACCTAACCCTAACCCTAACCCTAACCCTAACCCTAACCTAACCCTAACCCTAACCCTAACCCTAACCCTAACCCTAACCCTAACCTAACCCTAACCCTAACCCTAACCCTAACCTAACCTAACCCTAACCCTAACCCTAACCCTAACCCTAACCCTAACCCTAACCCTAACCCTAACCTAACCCTAACCCTAACCCTAACCCTAACCCTAACCCTAACCCTAACCCTAACCCTAACCCTAACCCTAACCCTAACCCTAACCCTAACCCTAACCCGACACCTAATCATAGAAACCCTCCACCACAACCCTCCCCTTACCCCAAACTACCCCTTTCCCCAACCCACCCTGGAGATGACCCAGACACACCGCACATAAACAGACACCCAACACAACACACTCCTCCCCCAACCACACATCTCATCCCTTTTGTGTCCACCTTTTCACACCAAATAACAGGCTTCCATCGCCAAGTCAAACAGAACTTCTCCTCCCTCCACCCTCAGCACCCAGCCTTCCACAACCACACAGTCATCTCAGCCTACAGGAAACACAAAAACCTCCAGTCCATCCTCATCAGATCCAAATTCTCTGACCATAGACCGGCATTACCCCTCCAGTACAATCATCACTACAAACACCGCAAATTCATCCAAAACCCATACACACAGACAGAATTCCCCACACTTGGACAATTATCCATTTCCTCCACAAACGTCATTTACATCATCACCTGCACACTCTGCCAAAAACACTACATAGGGGAAACCAAACACTCCATTCACACCCGCCTATCCAACACCTGTACAACATTTCCAAACCCATCCCCCCGACCACCTCATCATTTCAGGACTGGAACATAACAATCACTGGACAACTTCACAAAGAAAAAGAGCAGAAAAAATCTGGATCCACAAACTTAATACAATAACCCCGGCAGGCCTCAATGACACCTAAACACACCATGTCCCTTCGCCACTTCTCTCACTCCACTCCCGCCCTCTTCTTCTTACCTTATTCCTTCCTTCCTCCTTCCCTTCCTTCTTCTAACCCTAACCCGTCGGACAGTAATTTGCTCTCAACATGTACACACTTAACTTTAATGTCAAAAAAGATAATTACCTGTTCTGTTCACTGCATCTTCAGATTATGGTGGACACGGTGAATCCACCGATGTTTGGTTGAACCCTTTGTCCGGCCTCCCTCATGCTCGTGCCTGCCATGGACAAGAACATGGTGATGTCATCAAATATTACTGTCGCTGACCACCTTCACCTACTTGACCATCTCGACATACTCTCACACAAACTCTTCCTCTCAGATTTCTATCCATTGCGGTGCTTTACACATCAGTGCTCTCTGAACTGGCTTTATATATCCCCTCACATCATTTGACACAAGTGTGATCAGTTTTGAGTTGTTGGGTCCAGGTGGTGACAGCTGTGCTTTCATTGTGTTTGACTTTTGCCACCTGTGCTCACCATTCTGCAGCACAGGTGCATCACAATGAAACTATGTTGGGAAGTTACAAACATGTGTAAACAGGTGAAAAGTGCTCATGGTGATTGATTCAATCAGTGGTTCAGATAACAGAGAAATGGGTTCAGAGAACAGAGTTTAGTGTTTTAGCAACTGAGAAAAACTGTAAAGACTTTCAACTATTCAATTAAAGGGACATTCAATACATTAACTGTGACTCTGCTGCTGATAATAACTATTGTTCAGTAGCTGGTAAAGATACTTCAATCCATCACAGTTACACTACACAATCCTACAAACACGACACTACATCTACTCATGACCCTTTCAATGCAACAACACACACACACACACACACACACACACACACACACACACACACACACACACACACACACACACACACACCTGACATCACCACCTCCTCACTCATCCAAGCTCAAGCGCCAGACCCGGAAACCAGTAAACAATATTTCACGGTACACGTGTCGTCAGGTAACCCGCCTCACTGATTCTAAAAACCATCCACACCATTACACAGTCACGTCAGACTGAGGTCAGACTACGACCTCAGACAAACGTCCTCTCACAGTTATTTTCCAGCTCGTCACAGACGTGAAAAGTGTGGATTCACACAAACATGGAGGCGTTTTTAACAGGTGAGCACATCACACGTGATGACGT